>NC_057807.1:235391845-235402142 GCF_018294505.1 Triticum aestivum
CAGGAGTATGTGGAGACGGCGGAGCGGATTGACTGTCCGGCTCCACTGCCAGAAGGCCCGACGGATGCTCTCCTAATGGAGATGCTAGTCCCGGCGCCTTACAAGGCGCCGGAGAAGAAGGCCGAATAGAAGGCCCCGGGGACCAGGGAAGGTCTCCGGCGTAAAATTGTACTGCAAGCCTTGTCCGAAGACGACGAGGCACACTCCTCTCCCGAAGGGGAGGAAGAAGAGGAAGAGGAAGCCCCATCCGGAGAGGATGGGGGGCCTGAGAAGGCAGGCCAGGGGACCGAGAAGGGTCCCCGGCGCAAGGCCGTTATACCCTTGTCGTCCGAAGACGACAAGGCAGATTCCTCCCGCGGAGGCGGGAGGAAACACGAAGAAACTCTACCTCCCCGTACTAGGGAGGAGAAGAAGAGGAAAGACGCCCCGGAGGGGGAGGCTAGGACGCCCAAGAAGGGAAAGGCGTCCCTTCCGGATTACTCCGCCACTGCCGCCCATAGCGAGGAGGAGTGGCTGCCCAGGGGGAAGCCCTTAGTTAGATCGTAAGTATCCGCACTCTTTTATATTTTAGTGCAACTTTGCTTCATAGTCTTGTTATAACGCCGAACATATATGCAGTCCGGTCAGGGTCCATCCCGAGGTATCGTCTTCGGATGGGTCCTTGAGTGATTCAGCGATGAACTCGCTCCTGACGGCCACTACTCCTCAGCCTGCGGATGACACAGAGGTGTTGTCCCAAAGGCTCCCAGAGCAGGGGGAGGTGACTCTGGAGACGCCCCAAGGCGGAATTCCAGATGCCGGACACGCGGGGTACAAGATCCCCGCGGATCGTGCCGATGAGATCCGCAGCAAGTCGGGCTCTCACGCGGATACTGTGTTGGAACCTTCGATGGTTCCGGATGCGGGCAGGCGGCCCCTCGCTAGGGAGGGCGAGCTGATGACCCACAAGTATAGGGGATCTATCATAGTCCTTTCGATAAGTAAGAGTGTCGAACCCAACGAGGAGCAGAAGGAAATGATAAGCGGTTTTCAGCAAGGTATTCTCTGCAAGTACTGAAATAAGTGGTAACAGATAGTTTTGTGATAAGATAAATGGTAACGAGCAACAAGTAACAGAAGTAAATAAAGTGCAGCAAGGTGGCCCAATCCTTTTGTAGCAAAGGACAAGCTTGGACAAACTCTTATAATAGGAAAAGCGCTCCCGAGGACACATGGGAATATCATCAAGCTAGTTTTCATCACGCTCATATGATTCGCGTTCGGTACTTTGATAATTTGATATGTGGGTGGACCGGTGCTTGGGTACTGCCCTTACTTGGAAAAGCATCCCACTTATGATTAACCTCTATTGCAAGCATCCGCAACTACAACAAAAGTATTAAGGTAAACCTAACCATAGCATGAAACATATGGATCCAAATCAGCCCCTTACGAAGCAACGCATAAACTAGGGTTTAAGCTTCTGTCACTCTAGCTACCCATCATCTACTTATTACTTACCAATGCCTTCCTCTAGGCCCAAATAATGGTGAAGTGTTATGTAGTCGACGTTCACATAACACCACTAGAGGTTAGACAACATACATCTTATCAAAATATCAAACGAATACCAAACTCACATGACTACTAATAGCAAGACTTCTCCCTTGTCCTCAGGAACAAACGTAACTACTCACAAAGCATATTCCTGTTCATAATCAGAGGGGATATAATGTGCATAAAGGATCTAAACATATGATCTTCCACCAAATAAACCAACTAGCATCAACTACAAGGAGTAATCAACACTACTAGCAACCTACTAGCACCAATCCTGGACTTGGAGACAAGAATTGGATACAAGAGATGAACTAGGGTTTGGAGATGAGATGGTGCTGGTGAAGATGTTGATGGAGATTGTCCTCTCCCGATGAGAGGAGCGTTGGTGATGACGATGGTGATGATTTCCCCCTCCCGAAGGGAAGTGTCCCCGGCAAAACAGCTCTGTCGGAGCCCTAGATTGGTTCCGCCAAGGTTCCGCCTCGTGGCGGCGGAGTCTCGTCCCGAAAGGTTTCTTCTGATTTTTTTCTCATTGAAAGAGCTCATATAGGAGAAGATGGGCATAGGAGGGCCACCAGGGGGCCCATGAGTTAGGGGGGCGCGCCTAGGGGGGAGGGGTGCGCCCCCCCACCCTCGTGAGCAGGGTGTGGGCCCCCTGGCCTTCATCTTTGGCGACGATTTTTCTTTATTTATTTTAAGATATTCCGTGGAGTTTCACGACTTTTGGAGTTGCGCAGAATAGGTCTCCAATATTTGCTCCTTTTCCAGCCAGAATTCTAGCTGCCGACATTCCCCCTCTTCATGGTAAACCTTGTAAAATAAGAGAGAATAGCCCTAAGTATTGTGACATATCGTGAAATAACAGCCCATAATGTGATAAATATCGATATAAAAGCATGATGCAAAATGGACGTATCAACTCCCCCAAGCTTAGACCTCGCTTGTCCTCAAGCGAAAAGCCGATAACAATAAATATGTCCTCATGTTTAGAAGTAGAGGTGTCGATAAAAATAAAATACGGACATGAAGGCATCATGATTATTTTCATAACAGCAACATAAATAGATTTGTCATATGATTACTCATGTTCAAGTGATGATCTTTTCACAAAGCCAAAGTATGGATCAGAAACCTTATTGAGCACCAACAAATTATACCCTCAGTCATTGAAGCAATTGCAATTTATCATAAGATCGGAAAGAGTCTATGTCAGAGCTTAAAAGCAAGCCCACATACTCAACTATCACTTAGTCGTTCATAATTGCTAAACTCACGCAATACTTGTGGTTACGGAGTTTTAACCGGACACAGAGAAAGATAGGGGCTTATAGTTTTGCCCCACAACCTTTTACCTCAAGGGTAATGTCAACAATAATAATTCATACTCCCTTACATCCAATTAGATATATATATCACGTTCTTTCCAACATGCTGGGCTTGCCAAAGGATAAAAGGAAAAAGGAAAAAGGTGAAGATCACCGTGACTCTTGCATAAAGTAGAGGATAATAATAAAAGATAGGCCCTTCGCAGAGGGAAGCAGAGGTTGCCATGCGCTTTTATGGTTGGATGCACAAAATCTTAATGCAAAAGAACGTCACTTTATATTGCCCCTTGTATGTGAACCTTTATTATGCAGTCCGTCGCTTTTATTGCGCCCACAACAAGTTCGTACAAAGCTTATTTCTCTGCACTAATAAGTCATGCATATTTAGAGAGCAATTTTTATTGCTTGCGCCGATGACAACTTACTTGAAGGATCTTACTCAATCCATAGGTAGATATGGTGGACTCTCATGGCTAAACTGGTTTAAGGGTATTTGGAAGCACAAGTAGTATCTCTACTTGGTGCTGAGAATTTGGCTAGCATAAGGGGGAAAGGCAAGCTCAACACGGTAGAGGATCCATGACAACATACTTTATCTCGGATGTAAGAAAACATAACTCATTATGTTGTCTTCCTTGTCCAACCTCAACTCTTTAGCATGTCATATTTTAATGAGTGCTCCCAATCATAAAAGATGTCAATGGTAATATATCTATATGTGAAACCTCTCTTTCCTTATTACTTCCTATTAATTGCAACGATGACCAAAGCTATATTTGCCAACTCCCAACAACTTTTAATCATCATACTCTTTCTATGTGAAGTCATTACTTTCAACAAGATCAATATGAACTCTTTGATTCTTTTTATTCCTTTTTTTCTAATCACCCAAGATCATGGCAAAGTAATCAAGCCCTTGACTCAACACTAATCTTTATTATATATAGCTCACGGACTCGATTGCATAGAGCGATCATAAAGCAAAACTCAAAACTAGATCGTGCCATGACTTTATTCTACTAAATCAAGATACTACTAATAGGATCGAACTAAGAAAAACGGTAAAGATAGGAGTTGTGACGGTGATACGATATCGGGGCACCTCCCCCAAGCTTGGCAGTTGCCAAGGGGAGTGCCCATACCCATGTGATTATGTCTCCTTATTTGTTGTTGGCGGTGGAGGTGTTGTTGATGATGCAAGCTTGTCGTCCACCTTCCATGGCATAGGCTCACCCTCATGGAAGGATGATCGAGTCTCCGGAATCCTCTGATCTGCAACGGAAATAGCTCGAAACAAAAACAGAGGATATTTGCGTGATACGGGAGTCAAAACCTTTGGGAGAATATATAATGAATTTTTACCAATCAAAATACGTATCGTGCAAGAAAACGGAGTCCGGAGGGCACACGAGGTGCTCACGAGGTAGGGGGCGCGCCCAAGGGGGTAGGGCGCGCCCTCCACCCTCGTGGAGGCCTCGTGTCCTCCCCGTACTGCTACTTATTTTTCTATTTTTCTAAATATTCCAAAACGGAAAAATATTGCTTTAAAAATTGTTTTGGGGTCAGTTTCCTTACCGTACCACATACCTATTCCTTTTTGGAGTCTGGAACGTTCTGGAAAGTGTCCCTTATGTATTCCTCCGGGGTTACGGTTTCAATAATATTGGTTTCAATATTTATGGGATTATCTGAGATATAATGTTTGATTCTTTGACCGTTTACCACCTTCGGATTTGTGCCTGCGAAGTTGTTGATTTTTATGGCACCGGAACGATAGACCTCCTCGATAACGTAAGGACCTTCCCATTTGGAGAGAAGTTTTCCTGCAAAAAAATCTTAAACGAGAGTTGTATAGTAATACATAATCACCTACATTAAACTCACGCTTTTGTATCCTTTTGTCATGCCATCTTTTAACTTTTTCTTTAAACAACTTGGCATTTTCATAGGCTTGGGTTCTCCATTCATCAAGTGAGCTAATATCAAACAACCTCTTCTCATCGGCAAGTTTGAAGTCATAATTGAGCTCTTTGATAGCCCAATATGCCTTATGTTCTAGTTCAAGAGGTAAATGGCATGCTTTTCCATAAACCATTTTATACGGAGACATACCCATAGGATTTTTGTACACAGTTCTATAGGCCCATAATGCATCATTCAGTTTTTTGGACCAATTCTTTCTAGACCTATTGACAGTCTTTTGCAAAATTAATTTGAGCTCTCTATTGCTCAATTCTACCTGACCACTAGACTGCGGGTGATAAGGAGATGCAATTCTATGATTAACATCGTATTTAGCAAGCATCTTACGGAAAGCACCATGAATAAAGTGTGAACCACCATCAATCATTAAGTATCTAGGGACTCCAAACCTTGGAAAAATAACTTCCTTAAGCATCTTAATAGAAGTGTTATGATCAGCACTACTATTTGGAATAGCTTCTACCCACTTAGTAACGTAATCAACAGCAACTAAAATATGTGTATAACCATTAGAGGCAGGAAAAGGTCCCATATAATCAAAGCCCCAAACATCAAATGGCTCAATAACAAGTGAATAATTCATAGGCGTTTCTTGACGTCTACTGATATTACCAATTCTTTGACATTCATCGCAAGATAAAACAAACTTACGAGCATCCTTGAAGAGAGTAGCCAATAAAAACCGGATTGCAATACCTTATGTGCAGTTCTATCTCCAGCGTGGTGTCCTCCATAGGCTTCAGAGTGACACTTGCGTAGGATCTGTTCCTGTTCATGCTCAGGTACACAACGTCTAATAACACCATCTACTCCTTCCTTGTAAAGATGTGGGTCATCCCAAAAGTAATGCCTTAAATCATAAAAGAACTTCTTCTTTTGTTGGTATGTGAAGCTAGGTGGTATAAATTTAGGAACAATATAATTAGCATAATCAGCATACCACGGAGTGCTACGAGAAGTACTTATGACATTTAATTGCTCATCAGGAAAGCTATCATCAATAGGTAGTGGGTCATCAAGAACATTCTCTAGCCTAGACAAGTTGTCTGCAACGGGGTTCTCAGCTCCTTTTCTATCAACAATATGTAAATAAAATTCTTGGAGCAAGAGAACCCATCTAATGAGTCTAGGTTTTGCATCTTTCTTTTCCATAAGATATTTAATAGCAGCATGATCTGTATGAATAGTTACTCTAGAATCAACAATATAGGGTCTGAATTTATCACAAGCAAATACAACCGGTAAAAGTTCCTTTTCGGTAGTAGCATAATTTCTTTGAGCATTGTCTAGAGTCTTACTAGCATAATGGATAACATTTAATTTCCTATCAACCCTTTTCCCTAGAACAACACCTACAGCATAATCACTAGCATCACACATAATTTCAAAAGGTAAATTCCAATCAGGTGGCTGAACAATAGGTGCAGAGACTAATGCTTTCTTAGGTATTTCAAATGCTTCTACACAATCATCATCAAAGACAAATGGTACATCTTTTTGTAATAAATTAGTCAGAGGTAGAGAGATTTTTGAGAAGTCCTTAATGAACCTCCTATAAAATCCGGCGTGACCAAGGAAACTTCTTATACCTTTGATGTCCTTGGGACATGGCATCTTTTCAATAGCATCAACCTTGGCTTTATCAACTTCAATACCTCTTTCAGAAACTTTGTGCCCCAAGACAATACCTTCATTAACCATAAAGTGGCACTTTTCCCAATTCAGGACAAGATTAGTTTCTTCACATCTCTGCAAAACTCGAGCAAGATTGCTCAAGCAATCATCAAAAGAGGAACCATAGACGAAAAAGTCGTCCATGAAAACCTCACAAATTTTCTCGCAAAAGTCAGAGAATATAGCCATCATGCATCTTTGAAAGGTAGCAGGTGCATTACATAAACCGAAAGGCATACGTCTATAAGCAAAGGTACCAAAAGGGCATGTAAAAGTAGTCTTTGATTGATCCGTAGCCGACACAGGTATTTGAGAAAAACCGGAATAACCATCTAGAAAGCAATAGTGTGTATGTTTGCATAATCTTTCTAGCATTTGATCAATAAAAGGTAAGGGGTAATGATCTTTCTTAGTAGCCTTATTTAGTTTGCGGAAATCAATTACCATCCTATAACCTGTGATAATTCTTTGCGGAATCAATTCATCTTTATCATTAGGGACAACAGTAATACCTCCCTTCTTAGGGACGCAATGGACAGGACTTACCCACTAACTATCAGCAACGGGATAAATTATACCTGCCTCCAGAAGCTTGAGTATTTCCTTTCTTACCACTTCTTTCATTTTAGGATTCAAACGCCATTGAGGATCACAAACTGGTTTGGCATCCGCTTCCAAATTTATTTTATGCTGACATAGAGTGGGACTAATGCCCTTAAGATCATCAAGAGTATATCCAATAGCGGCACGGTGCTTCTTCAAAGTTTTCAATAATCTTTCTTCTTCATGCTCTGAAAGGTTAGCACTAATAATAACAGGATATATTTTCTTTTCATCAAGATAAGCATACTTAAGACTATCAGGCAACAGTTTAAGCTCAAACACAGGATCACCCTTGGGTGGAGGAGGGTCCCCTAGGATTTCAACGGGCAAATTGTGTTTCAGAATAGGTTCATGTTTAAAGAATACTTCATCTATTTCCCTTCTTTCATTCATAAACATATCATTTTCATGGTCTAGCAAATAATGTTCCAAAGGATCACTGGGAGGTACGGCAATAGAAGCAAGACCAATAATTTCATCCTTACTAGGCAATTCTTCCTTATGATGTTGTTTACTAAATTTAGAGAAATTAAACTCATGAACCATATCATCCAAGCCAATAGTAACAACATTCTTTTCGCAGTCTATCTTAGCATTAACAGTATTCAAGAAGGGTCTACCAAATATAATGGGACAAAAGCTATCTTGTGGAGATCCAAGAACAAGAAAATCAGCGGGATATTTGGTTTTCCCACACAAGACTTCAACATCTCTAACAATTCCCATTGCAGATATAGTATCTCTATTGGCAAGTTTAATTGTAACATCAATATCTTCTAACTCAGCAGGTGCGATATCATGCATAATTTGTTTATATAAGTCAATGGGTATAACACTAGCACTAGAACCCATATCACATAAGCCATGATAACAATGATCTCCTATTTTAACAGAAATAACAGGCATGCCTACCACGGGTCTATGTTTATCTCCATCACAGGGTTTAGCAATTCTAGCAGTTTCACCAGAGAATTCAATGACATGCCCATCAATATTATCGGACAAGAGATCTTTAACAATAGCAATATTAGGTTCTACTTTGACTTGCTCAGGAGGTGTGTAAGTTCTAGTATTGCTTTTACGAACAATAGTTGAAGCTTTAGCATGATCCTTTACTCTAGCAGGGAAAGGTGGTTTCTCAACATAAGAGGTGGGAACAATACCATCATTATAAGTGATGGTCTTTTCTTCAACTTTAATAGGTGCAGCTACTTTTACTTCTATGGGAGGATGATATTTAAACCACTTCTCCTTGGGGAGATCAACATAAGTAGCAAAAGATTCACAGAAATAAGCTACTATCTCAGAGTCAAGTCCATATTTAGTGCTAAACTTACGGAAAATATCGGTATCCATAAAAGATTTAACACAATCAAACTTAGGTGTCATACCTGACTCCTTACCTTCGTCGAGGTCCCAATCTTCAGAGTTGCGTTTAATTCTATCCAATAAATTCCATCTGAATTCAATAGTCTTCATCATAAAAGAGCCAGCACAAGAAGTGTCGAGCATGGTTTGATTATTATGAGAAAGCCGAGCATAAAAATTCTGGAGAATTGTCAATTTTGAGAGCTCATGATTGGGGCATGAATATAAATTGATTTAAGCCTCCCCCAAGCTTGAGCAATGCTTTCTCCTTCGCGAGGCCAAAAGTTATATATATATATAATTACGATCACGATGAACAAGATGCATAGGGTAATACTTTTGATGAAATTCCAATTTCACTCTTTTATAGTTCCATGATCTCGTATCATCACATAGCCTATACCATGTCGATGTGTCTCCCTCCAAAGATAAAGGGAAAGCCTTCTTCTTAACAACATCATCGGGCATACCTACAAGCTTAAATAATCCACAAATATCATCCAAATAGCGTAGATGCTCGTCAGGATGCTTTGTTCCATCTCCTGTAAAAGTATTAGCCAATAGTTTTTCTATAATACCCGAAGGAAATTCAAAAGGAGTTTCATTTTCAATAGGTTCAGTAGGTTGAGGAGCAACTCTTTGCTCTACTGGATGGGGTGAAGATACCCCGAACAAGCCCCTCAGAGATTCACTTTCCATAGTAACAAGTGACAGAAAATTTCAGCACACTATATAATTTTTTCCTTACCAAATTCCACTTACCAAAGGCGCTACACTCCCGGGCAACGGCGCCAGAAAAGAGTCTTGATGACCCACAAGTATAGGGGATCTATCGTAGTCCTTTCGATAAGTAAGAGTGTCAAACCCAATGAGGAGTAGAAGGAAATGATAAGCGGTTTTCAGCAAGGTATTCTCTGCAAGTACTGAAATAAGTGGTAACAGATAGTTTTGTGATAAGATAAATGGTAACGAGCAACAAGTAACAAAAGTAAATAAAGTGCAGCAAGGTGGCCCAATCCTTTTGTAGCAAAGGACAAGCCTGGACAAACTCTTATAATAGGAAAAGCGCTCCCGAGGACACATGGGAATATCATCAAGCTAGTTTTCATCACGCTCATATGATTCGCGTTCGGTACTTTGATAATTTGATATGTGGGTGGACCGGTGCTTGGGTACCGCCCTTACTTGGACAAGCATCCCACTTATGATTAACCTCTATTGCAAGCATCCGCAACTACAACAAAAGTATTAAGGTAAAGCTAACCATAGCATGAAACATATGGATCCAAATCAACCCCTTACGAAGCAACGCATAAACTAGGGTTTAAGCTTCTGTCACTCTAGCAACCCATCATCTACTTATTACTTCCAAATGCCTTCCTCTAGGCCCAAATAATGGTGAAGTGTTATGTAGTCGACGTTCACATAACACCACTAGAGGTTAGACAACATACATCTTATCAAAATATCGAACGAATACCAAATTCACATGACTACTAATAGCAAGACTTCTCCCTTGTCCTCAGGAACAAACGTAACTACTCACAAAGCATATTCATGTTCATAATCAGATGGGATATAATGTGCATAAGGGATCTGAACATATGATCTTCCAGCAAATAAACCAACTAGCATCAACTACAAGGAGTAATCAACACTACTAGCAACCTACTAGCACCAATCCCGGACATGGATACAAGAATTGGATACAAGAGATGAACTAGGGTTTGGAGATGAGATGGTGCTGGTGAAGATGTTGATGGAGATTGCCCTCTCCCGATGAGAGGAGCATTGGTGATGACGAT
>NC_057807.1:235402455-235409475 GCF_018294505.1 Triticum aestivum
GCCAAGGTTCCGCCTCGTGGCGGCGGAGTCTCGTCCCGAAAGGTTTCTTCTGATTTTTTTCTCATTGAAAGAGCTCATATAGGAGAAGATGGGCATAGGAGGGCCACCAGGGGGCCCATGAGTTAGGGGGGCGCGCCTAGGGGGGAGGGGTGCGCCCCCCACCCTCGTGAGCAGGGTGTGGGCCCCCTGGCCTTCATCTTTGGCGACGATTTTTCTTTATTTATTTTAAGATATTCCGTAGAGTTTCAGGACTTTTGGAGTTGCGCAGAATAGGTCTCCAATATTTGCTCCTTTTCCAGCCAGAATTCCAGCTGTCGGCATTCCCCCTCTTCATGGTAAACCTTGTAAAATAAGAGAGAATAGCCCTAAGTATTGTGACATATCGTGAAATAACAGCCCATAATGCGATAAATATCGATATAAAAGCATGATGTGAAATGGACGTATCACGAGCCATCCGTGCCGATGACTTCCGTTACGGCAGAGGCGCCGGATAGTCTGCTGGAAGCGCTTCGCGGCACTTCCATGGATGAAGAGCATCGTACTCTTATGAGTGCGGTGATTCAGAAGGTTCTGTCTGCCAAGAGCGGACTAACCGAAGCCTGCACCAGCCTCCTGACAGGCTTTGAGGTAAGTAATAAGAATGTGTGAAATTACCACCCGATAGGTAGTAGCCCCTGATACTCTATTTGGTGTTCGGAAATAAAAGCCAAACAGAGGGTCAATTATAATCCGCAAGAGTCTAATAGTAAGTGTGCATGTGAATAAGAAGGTTGTGCTGCTTGCCGCTGCTGTCCGCACAGCCAAGGTCGCCGGACTCAAACGGGACCTAGAGCAGGCGCATGGAGAGCTCGGCCTCACGAAGAGGCAGCTCGAGGAGAACAAAGGTTTGTAATTCTCCATTCTCATGTAATAAAGGATATACAAAATTGGTCATTCTAACGACAAAGCGTCATGACTTGGTAATAGGGGCCACCACCGAAGTGGCGTCTTTGAGAAAAGCGTTTTCCGAGGCCAAAGACAAGGCTGCCTTGGAGCGCAAGGAGCACAAAAAGCAAGATGCTAGAGTGGGCGAGGTACAGCAAGAGCTCCGGGAGCTCGGCAAGAAGTTCGAGTCCTTGGAGCATGATCTTAAGATGAAAGAGACTGAGCTTGCAAAGGCCCTTGCGGGTGTGAAAGACACCAAGGCCGAAGCCGAAAAGGCACAGCAGGAAATCCAGGCGGCCAAGAAGATAGCGGTGGGTAAGACATTCTTTATGCAAAGCAAGCATGTGGAGGAGGCGTTTCTTTTACTTACCCGAATTCGGAGCTCTCAAGGGGCATTCACAGATCTGCCATGCACCATATCAGATGCCGCGGAGTTCTATCGTGCCGAGGAGGGGAGCTCAACGGAGAAGCTGTTCTGGTCCCAGTATGCTGGGGCCGAACACCCAATGCCTCTGAGTGAACAACTGAAGCAGTTGGTTGAACTCCACAAGGCGGCCGAAGTGGCTATGAAAGATTTCATAGTCCGGATGTGGCCTGGTGAGCCCCTGCCCACTAGCTACTTTAGCCTGATCAAGCGGATGGTGAATGCCTGTCCGCGGCTTGAAGTGATCAAGTAATCCGTTTGCATTGAGGGTGCCCGTCGGGCCTTTGCCCATGCGAAGGTGCATTGGGGCAAGCTGGGTGCGGAGAAGCTAGTGAAGGACGGGCCGCCGGAGGGCAGGGTGCATCGCTGTCCCGAGAAACATTATGATGGCGTTATGAAGGGCGCTCGTCTCGTGGCCGAAGAATGTACCAAGAACACGGTCTTTGAATGAATGTACTTCTGTCGTTTTTTTAATATAAAGACGAAGTTACTTGCGCTTTTTGATTTAAAATATTACCTTCTGTGCGGCTGTTTATAGAATTCTAAAAGTAGGCCAGTCGTCGGCTTCCGCCCCCACGTAACTAGTACGGCGGTGTTCCTGGAAAAACCTGGACACTCTTTATCCAAATTTTTGGTCCCTTAAGGAGGTATCCGGCACAACGAACAAGGCAATCGGACTATGCGGCTTTATAACTTTCACTTAGCCATAGAAGTCTACAATTTTAAATTTCAGCGAGGCCCCTAGAATTCGGAAGGCCGAATTGGGGCGCTATATACGCCTAAATCGGACGAGGCCGATTCCTCACCTAAAGCGGAAAAAATGTTTAAGGATTTTAAGACCTCTCGAACAGCGACCAGCTCTCGCCGCATCATGCAGGTCAGTTTTCGACTTTCTCTACTGAGGTGCTCATCCGGAAGAACCGGGACACAATCGCAGTAGTTCTCCTTGCGCTACCTTAGCCGATATAACGGAACGTAAGGTACTAAAACAAGGGAGCCGGGCAAACCCAACTATTGACCCAAGACGTGATTCGGAGCTGATGCATATAGTGCTATAAGTTCGGGGTGCCGCACTGTTGAAAGTGTTCGGACTTGTTTTGCCATATTATGAGGCGCCATAAGAAGCCCCTGGCAAACTGATCGTACCAAGGTGTATGGATGCTATATTAAATAAACATTTCTAAGAAAAATGCTCAAATAGGAATAATAAGCTAACGCTATATATTATCTCCCATTGGTGAATAATACGTTTAAGCGTATGTTTACAATGGGTGCGTTTAAGCAGAAGTAAATAGGACTATTTAACATGTCCTATACAAGGGCAGGCTGCATGTAGGTATATAAATCAGGTATAACGATCATGAACAGATTCCACCTGGGTATTTCCCTTTGTGCACAAAGCATGTTGCCTCCTTGGTCTCTCTTCTGTGTAAGTCTGACAATCCGGCTCTTCTGAAGAGGCTGTCCTAAAGCAGTGTCCTGAAATATAAAAAGGGAGGGTTATGAAGGTATGTTGCGGTGATACCACACTGTTGACTGAGTCACTGTTGCGCCTCCGCCTATGCCCATGGTATTTTGAGTGCGTAATTGTGTACGCGTGGCTCGAATGCTGCTTTGATGGGGCTTGAGCGGAGGCCAGACTGCTAGTCGCGCTCTTGGCGTGCCTGGTGATCCTGTTGCGGGGCGCTCCGGACTCGCTTGATGGTGCTCGAGGTTCTCGTCCCCGGATTGGTGATTTGTCAGAGGAGGCCGCATTGTACTTCCGCCGCGAGGGCTGCCGTATGCTCTTCTGTACGGAGAGAGCGGTCCATGTTTCCGTTTACTGTTATGACCCCGCGCGGTCCTGGCATTTTGAGCTTGAGGTATGCATAGTGTGGCACCGCATTGAATCTAGCGAATGCGGTTCATCCAAGCAGTGCATGGTAACCACTGCGGAAAGGGACGATATCGAAGATTAACTCTTTGCTTCGGAAGTTATCCGGAGATCCGAAGACCACTTCCAATGTTATAGAGCCCGTGCAACGGGCCTCTACTCCAGGAATTACACCTTTAAAGGTGGTTTTGGTGGGCTTGATCCTTGAAGGGTCGATGCCCATTTTGCGCATTGTGTCCTGATAAAGCAGGTTCAGACTGCTGTCGCCGTCCATAAGGACTCGCGTGAGGTGGAATCCGTCGATGATTGGGTCTAGGACCAATGCGGCTGAGCCGCCGTGACGGATGCTGGTAGGGTGATCCCTACGATCGAAGGTGATGGGACAAGCTGACCATGGGTTGAATTTGGGGGCGAATGGCTCCATCGCATAGACGTCCCGTAGTGATCGCTTCTGTTCCCGCTTGGGAATGTGGGTGGCATAGATCATGTTGACCGTTTTCACCTGGGGAGGAAATTTCTTCTGTCCCCCCATGTTCGGACGCTGGGGCTCCTCGTCATCGTCACTGTGCAGCCCCTTGTCCTTGTTTTCGATGTTTATTTTACTAGCTTGTTTGAACACCCAGCAGTCTCTATTGGTGTGTTTTGCTGGTTTGTCCGGGGTGCCATGAATTTGGCACGAGCGTAGTATGCGGTCCAAACTGGACGGTCCCTGATTGTTTCTTTTGAACGGCTTTTTCCGCTGACTGGATTTGGATCCGCTGAATTCGGCGTTGACTACCGTGTCTTCAGCGTTGTCGCCGTTGTTCCATCGCTTATGTCTGTTGCGTTGTGGCTTGCCGTTATTGTCACGGGCATCCGAGTTGCCGGAATGTGGCGTGGTGCTACTACGAGCCAACCAGCTGTCCTCGCCCGCGCAAAAGTGGGTCATTAGTGTCGTGAGTGCTGCCATGGACTTGGGCTTTTCCTGGCCGAGGTGTCGGGCGAGCCACTCGTCACGGATATTATGCTTAAAGGCCGCCAGGGATTCGGCGTCCGGACAATCGACTATTTGGTTCTTTTTAGTTAGGAACCGAGTCCAGAATTTCCTGGCTGACCTTCCGGGCTGTTGGGTAATGTGGCTCAAGTTATCGGCATCCGGTGGTCGCACGTATGTGCCCTGGAAGTTTTCGAGGAATGCGTCTTCCAGGTTTTCCCAACTTCCAATGGAATTTGCCGGCAAACTGTTTAGCCAATGTCGGGCAGGTCCTTTGAGCTTAAGGGGAAGATACTTGATGGCGTGTAGATTGTCTCCGCGGGCCATGTGAATGTGGAGAAGGAAATCATCTATCCATACTGCGGGGTCTGTTGTGCCATCGTATGATTCGATGTTCACGGGTTTGAACCCTTCTGGGAATTCATGATCCATCACTTCGTCAGTGAAGCAGAGGGGGTGTGTGGCGCCTTTGTGCCGGGCTATGTGGCTACACAGTTCGAATGGGTCTAGGTGGCTCTATTCGGCTCGGCCGGACTTGTTGATAGTATATCCGGCGTGACGATCATCGTCGCGTGTTGGGGCGCGCCCCCGCGATCCGTAGATCGATCTTGGCTGTCCTGGTTTGTTTTCCAGTATATCTTGCAAGTCTTGCCTATTGCCCCGGACCGTAGTGTATTGGCGTGGGGGCGCGGGCTGGTATTCGGGCTGATATGTCGTTTTATCCCGGCCACGGGGTGGTCGTTCAGCCGTGTGGCGCTCGAGTCCGTATTCCTCAGCTGCCAGTACTTTGGTCCATCTGTCTGTGAGCAGGTCTTGATCAGCTTGGAGCTGCTGCTGCTTCTTTTTCAGGCTTCTCGCGGTGGCCATGAGCCGGCGCTTGAAGCACTCCTGCTCCACGGGGTCCTCAGGTACGCCAAACTCGTCGTCGCCGAGGCTAATCTCGTCTTCGGAGGGGGGCATGTAATTGTCCTCCTCCGGATATCCGTCTGTCGCCTGTTCATGTGGGCTGACCTACCCGTCTTCCTGCTCGGCCTGCTCGAAGGCGGGCTGATCAGGGTTGTACTCATCTTCGACAGCATCCGGATTGTTTTCGTCTCCTGTGCCGGTATTGCTATGGCGGGGCTTGGAGCGGCGCCACCGACACCCATGCTTAGCTTTCTTCCATGAGGGGTTATCCTCTGTTGCCTCACCGCCATTGGTTTCTTTCGGAGTGTCCACCATATATATATATATCATATGAGGAGGTGGCTGTCCACCGCCCCGTGAGCGGTGGCCCTGTTCTTCTCCTGCATCGTCGTCCATACCGTCGATGTCTTCAGAGTCGAATTCAAGCACGTCGGTTAAGTCATCGACCATGGCAATGAAGTGGGTGGTGGGTGGGCAACGAATTCCTTCGTCGCCCGCTTCCCACTCGAGTCGGACATAGTTCGGCCAAGAGTCTCCTGACAAGGAGAGAGACTTCAACGAGTTCAGCACATCGCCAAAGGGCGAGTGCTAGAAAATATCCGCTGTGGTGAACTCCATTATAGGAGCCCAACCAGGTTCGGCAGGCTCAGGAGCGCGCGGACTGGAACCCACAGCCAGATACGAGTCCGAGTGTTCGGTGTCACAGGCTTCTTTGGGGGCGAGGCATGTGTTTGGCTCTACCGCCGATGAGTGAGCGGCCTGCGGGGTGGAGTCCAGCCACCCGTCCTTAGGCAACGCGGTCTGTTCCGGATTTAGGTCCGGGGCTACCGTAGGGGTGACATCCCGAGCATTGTCCGACAGCAGGTCTAAGCCGTGCTCATCGTGACTGTCCGACGCTCCTGGCACAGGCCCGAATCCGTTGAAGATCAAGTCTCCGCGGATATCGGTCGTGTAGTTCAGGTTTCCGAACCTGACCTGGTGGCCAGGGGCATAGCTGTCGATCTGCTCCAGTTGGCCAAGCGAATTGGCCCGCAGTGCGAAGCCGCCGAACACGAAGATCTGTCCGGCGAGAAAAGACTCACCCTGGACCGTGTTGTTGACAATTGAAGGAGCCATCAAGCCTTGCAGCGACGTCACAGAGGAACTCTCAATGAAAGCACCAATGTCGGTGTCAAAACCGGCGGATCTCGGGTAGGGGTCCTGATCTGTGCCTCTTAGGCTAATGGTAACAAGAGGTAAGGGACACAATGTTTACCCAGGTTCAGGCCCTCTCAATGGAGGTAAAACCCTACTTCCTGCTTGATTGATATTGATGATATGAGTAGTACAAGAGTTGATCTACCACGAGATCATAGAGGCTAAACCCTAGAAGCTAGCCTATGATGATTATGATTGTGATCGTCCCTCTGAGGACCAAACTCTCCGGTTTATATAGACACCGGAGAGGGCTAGGGTTTACATGGAGTTGGTTACAAGGAAGGAAATATAATATCCGGATCGCCAAGCATGTCTTCCACGCAAAGGAGAGTCCCATCCGGACACGGGATGGAGTTTTCAGTCTTGTATCTTCACGCTCCAACAGTCCGGACAAAGTATATAGTCCGGCTGTCCGGATACCCCCTAATCCATGACTCCCTTAGGGGGCACTTGGGAAACCCCAAGTAGGATTCAGATCCTACTTGGGGCGCCCCATGGCTGCCTCGCCTCTCCCTCCCGCCTATATATGTGAGGAGGGGGGCGCCTAGAACACACAACATCAATTGTTAGCCGTGTGCGGCGCCCCCCCCCCCCCTCCACAGTTTACACCCCCGGTCATAGTTTTGCGGTGCTTAGGCGAAGCCCTGCGAGAATCACTTCATGATAACCGCATCATGCCATCGTGCTGACAAAACTCATCTACTACCTCGACACCTTGCT
>NC_057807.1:235409954-235417043 GCF_018294505.1 Triticum aestivum
AACTCGGAGGTGCCGTACGTTTGGTACTCGATTGGTGTAGCACGAAGAAAGTTCGACTACATCAACCGCGTTGTGAAATGCTTCCGCTTACGGTCTACACTGGCACGTAGACACACTCTCCCCCTCATTGCTATGCATCTCCTAGATAGATCTTGTGTGAGCGTAGGAATTTTTTGAAATTGCATGCTATGTTTCCCAACAATGCCTTCACGTGAGGATCCTGCGAACTGGAGCCCACGGTTTGAAGATGCTAGCCGAGTACCGTGAACAGGTGGGATGAAATTCTCATGCATAGTGTCACAGTTGAACTTATGTTCAAGATGACGGACAAGGAAAGTCTGATCCATGGAGCAAAAGGTTTGGGCACAAATGTATCAGCCGCAAACAACATGAGCCAAATCGAAGGGTTTTGAATAAGCCAGATGTACGAGGACATTACTCATTACCCCTTAGATGACAACACGATCTCCTTTTTCGTATAAAGGATATTGGTCATAATAAAATAGATGTGAGCATACGAAATGCCAACTCTTCTACCTTGGACACAGTCAGCGACACAGGATACAGATCCCCTAGGCTTGCTAAAAGATGTAAGAAGACATGTCGAAAGGTGCTCAGGCTTCTCCAACAGTAATCCGTGGAAGTTCGGGAGAAAGATTCGGACCCGTCCAAAAATATCAGCATCCCGAGCACCATCAACCACGGTGGATCGTCCAAGGTCTGGTAAAACAATAAGAACGGGCTTGAGAAGTCTATTCGAATTTGTTCTTGTGCCGACCGACGCTAATAATGCAAAACCTGCATACGTGTGGCGGTTTACCTCTCGGAGATATTCACCATGAATCTACATTTCACCGGTTCATCGTGTTTCGAGACGATATCACCCGACGCGTGCGCCATGGCGGCACTAAGGACACTTGCAGTGGTACATGAAGTTGCTTAGGATGCGCACTTTGGTGCCTGATGTTGTAAAATACGGAAAAGTGATGCCAAAACTTGTCTTTGTGAGCACGTACAGTTCAAATCACTACTGCCATTGTATCCTAACTCGCGGGGCCAGTATCAGGAGTGGAAGCGATAGAAAGCAGTTGGCATGTGGCATTTTGCAGAACCCCCGAGACCTCATAAGGAATCTCAGAAAAAACCCTGAAACGGCTTGAGAGGGCAACCATTTCATTTTTTTTTTTGCAATTTGGTCCCAGTGTCGATTTAGTATTGAGGGGCAGCCATTTCATTTTTTTGCATGAGTAAACTGATTTTTTATCAGTTTACACATAACAGAATTTGTGGACAGATTTAGTTGATAGTTATTTATGGATTAATGATTCTCTGATATTCGTTACAAAGCTGCGGGGTTTATGTAAAAACGCCACACACCAACCGCTGACACTGGGCCATGAATCAGGACGTAATTTGCACCGTATGTGCTCGCAGAGACAAGTTTTGACACCATTTTTCTGTATTTTGCAACATCAAACTGCACATCCTAAACAACGCATGTACCATCAGTGCATTTACCTTTATAAAAAACGGCGCAAAGCCTGTTTCGAAATTGATTTTGTAAGCCTGATGACCGTCGTCGATCTCAAGGTTGTTCGGCGCCAATACCAAGTTACCAACAGCTGCTTCCATATAATAACCTTAAAATATCACCGGCAAAGAAAAATATCTACAACACCTAGTAATATTATAATCGCTTCGGAGTTCTGTCGTCATTTACAACCTCGTCCTCGTATGGAACGAGGGTAATGAACTTAGTTATGCCATGATTGAGAATAATTTGAAAAACGAAATTGCTTCACACACGATACACATGAACGATCTGCGAACGATGCCTTCTCTACGAATCAGCTAAAAAAACAAAACCAATCGCCTCCTGCGTTCACGGACGCGGTTGGAGCTGCCACATGGGATCGTCCATGAGTCGGCTGCTGGGTTGTCGTGTGTATAGCAGCGCCGTTTGAAAAATGACAAGCATAGAGGCCAAAAACTTTCCTCGCACGAAAATTGGGGTTGAACCACCGAAGGCAAAGAAAAGGAGAAAATGACACATACGCTCCTCGCGATCACAACAGCCCAACAGCACAAACTCTAAACCAAACCGCATACGCCACGGGCCGCCGAGGAGAAACAATATTCCAGCCTTCCCCGCCCCGGCACACCATCGCGCCTCTCCACCCTCTCCCCATGGCCGCCGCACGCGACCTTGCCGGCAACCAGCCCGGATCCACCCGCGTCTGCATCGGAGAAGACGTCGCCTGGTCGGACGTCACAGGCGTCTACGACCGCGACGACTCCCTCAAGGAGAACACCAACCCAAAATGCTTCAATGTCAAGAACTACCCCGGCCACAAGGCCGGCAACGGCGCGGCGCAGCGGTTCTCGGGCAACCTGAAGCCTACGGCGGCGCCCATCATCGGGATCTCCGGAAACCTCGGCCAGGGGTGTGCCCGGCGGCACCGCCCACCTGCGATGTTCCCAAAGAACGCCAAGACCGGCGGCGGCGGGCGCAACCCGAAGCCGGCGTGCCAGAGCCGGGATCGCCCAAGGTATCCTGCATGGGGAAGGTCCTATCGGGACGAGAGCGCGACCGCCGCCGGGAGCTGATCTCCCGGGAGAAGATGAAGGGCGGCTGCTGCCCCTGGTTCGGTTTCCCGATCCGTCCCAGCCGCTCGAGGAAGAGCGCCGTGGAGAGCGTCGACTGGTCTCCGCCTCCCAGGCTGCCTCTGGCCTATGTGGAGCGTAAGATGGAGGCGAAGGAGGTCAGCACGGATCAGGCAGCGCCGCCCGCGCCGGCGCCGGCGCTGGCAGGGATGAGGCGGTTCGCGTCTGGTAGGCGCGTGGCGGATTGGGCGGCCGGGACGGAAGAGGATGGACGCTTGGCGAGATCTGGGCCGTTGTAGCGCGTGCAGGGCTGCTGAATACTACTCGAGGACTTGTAGTAGATGACAGTCTGGTCCGTGGCTTTCTGTTGGTTGTTGCTATGCTTTCAGAGTAGGCGTGTAGATTTGCCAGAAAAAAGCGTGTAGGATGAGGATTGAGTTTGAGGTAAGGGGTTAACTACACCATGACTGTCATATACTATCTTTATCTTGGTTTACTGGTCCCCGTTGTAATCAGTGTCGAATTTTAATCATAAATTTAACTAGCAAAATGTTCATGCATGTTATAAAAAATTATATCATTGAAAACTACGTTCAAATACGAACCCAACGATATAATTTTTGTAAACATCCACTAACATTTTGTCAGTTAAATCTTTGATTAAAATTTAGCACAAATTACAAAGGGGCCAATAAACCAGGACGGAGGTATCTCTACTCCTAATGGAGCAGTTGGTGAATAGTCTCCACGGTTTATTTTCGATGGGTTTTTTTCTCTCTCCTCCCACCACCTCCTCCCATCCTGGTCCATCGGTTTATTTTTCTCTCCACTCTTTATTACAACCAGGATTTTTCTAACGTATAACAAATCACGGATCTAACTTTCTTAAATTATTCATATCAATCGATTCCTTTTATTAGTTCAATTTGTCTTAGAAAACAAATAACAAACTTTTAAGAAACAAATAATAGATTTGAATCTAACTTATCTAAATCAATCGATTTCTCTCATTAGTGAAATTTATTTTAGGAAACAAATAATAGACACGTTACAAACTTTTCTCCCAATAAATAGTTTCTTAACATTTCTAAACTTTCCTAATCAGACACGTCACAAACGGGCAGGTACTGATATCATGTTACCAAACAATAAAACCCCATTTGCATAGAAATCAGTTCAAAATCCTAACTTTCCTAAATTTTTACCTTTCCTTGATAACATCCAATATTTTCTATGTTTTCCACCTATTGAAGAAAATCACCCCTCCATCGATATTAGCATTTTTTTAATGAGATCTCCGGGTTATGATTTTTCTGCGATTCTTTCCAATTGTGACCTCTCCTTTCGCTCCGGCTCCTTCTCGCATAATCACCTCCACCACAGCCAGCTGACGCCACCCTAGACCTCTTGCCTCTCCACACCTTCTCCGCCACCTCCTCCTCGTACTCCATTGACAATCCCTCCACCAGGTTTATCCACGGCGGTGTCGACGACATGGCGCAACAGCGTACCAGTGGTAGAGCAGCGCATAGTAGCAGGAAGAAGCACGCAGCAGGCGAGGCGAGCGCCCGACGGTGGAGGGCAGAGATGCGGCCGGCGTGGCTAAGGGGGCGGCCGGCAGAAGATGGCTGCGACAGGAGGCGGCGCGAGGCAGGGGCGCGACAGCGGTGCGAGCGAAGGGATAGGCGGCAGAAGACGGGGCGAGCGCAGCCAACGAGAATGTGACGCGCGGCCAGGGTGTGCGTCGCGCGGGGCATAGTGGTGCGGTGGCTGTGGCGAGCGTGATGGCAACGGCGGGCGCGACAGACGCGGTGTGGCACATGCGTGGGCATGAAGAGCCAGAGAGGGAGTGGCCCCGCGGGCGCGGAAGAAGAGCTGAAGGCTCGGGCATGGGCGCGCATAGGAGCGGGAATGTGCCACGGGGTCAATCCGAAAATCTCAGTGGCTACCCCTGCAAAGGCCATGGCGGACAGCGGTTCTCGGCCACGGCGAAATACCTAACGAGAGCAAACGAGAGGGGAAACTGGGGAAAGGCAAGAGGAGATCACGGCGGTGTCAATGGCACCCTAGGGGAAGACAGGGGAGCCCGGGGCGGCGCGGATCGAACGGCAATGTCGCGGTGGCCGAAGGTTGAGGAAGACACCAACGACGTCGATCTGGGGGAGCTGGACTTGATCTCGTTGGCGCAGACGAAGTAGCAGAGGCATTCGGAGCTCCTCGACAAGCTCCTAGCCAGCAGGGAGGGCAGTGGCCGTGTGGTGGCTGTGGCATCTAACTTCGTCCAGATCACCGGGATCGAGCGAGCGAGGAGGATAAGTGGATCTAGGAGGGGTGTCAAGGAGGAGTGAGGCCATGGGGGCAGGGGAGGCAGGGCGTCACCCTTATCCATTCCCCTTCGATGCCGGTGAGGTGGTCGGGCGGGAGCCCGGCTCTGTAGCGACGGGCTCGGGGAACAGGAGAAGACGACCGTGCGGGGACTGGACCACTGGGCCGGTTCGGTGGCAAGGCCCGAGGTAGGAGGAATCCCCTTTTTCATCGTCCTTTTGGTTTTTAATGTATTCTAATCTGTTTCTCCTTTTTAACACCGTTTTCTATTTATTCTTATATAAACTAAACGGATTTTGTTAATTGTGAAATTATGCACACAATTCAAGCACAATATTTTTAGGTGGCACAAAAAGTTTGGGGCCAAAAGGAAATACATAAAATTAGGTTTATATTTAATTGGTTATTTTAACTTCTGTTGGACCTCTTATTAATTTGACAAGATTTAATTTTTGGGTCAAATAATGTTGGGCTCAACATTTCAAAGATCAGTGGCATTTATAGAATATGGTGGACATTTTAGTTTTACTGTTTGACGAAATAATTTATTTGACTTTATTTTAAATTTGAATTGGGCTTTGATTTTTATCAAGTGGTAGCTTGGCTTAGCAAGCCTGATGACATGGCATCATTAGGGGGAGGTCACTGTAGCTAACGACTTGAGGTGTTACATAATCTTTCTATTTCTGAAATTTCATTGTTAAATGATTGGGGAATATATCACACTATCCATTAGTTTTGTCAAGCTCACCACAAGTCCACACATTATTGCCAATTGAGTAAGTCTTATTGGCGGGGAGAATAGGATGTGTGTGTTAGAGAGAGAGAGGGAGAGAGAGTGAGGAAAAGGGAGGGGGAGAGAGTGTGTGTGAGAATTTGATAGTAAAAAAGGTCGCCAATGTTGTAATATTGAATTCTTAAAGTTAATGTGGCCCCGTTGCAACGCACGGGCGTTCTTCTAGTTAAGAGCTAGTGCTTTCGATGAAAAATTGAATTCTATCCAAGGGAAGCCAACTCGATATGTTAATTTACTTTCTGAGAATCGTACTTGGGTCGACAAACCCCCTATCCTTTTGTCAATTCTTTTAAATGATGTAATTTCATTCCATAACTGAAATGGATAGATGGCTTAAAAAACAAAACAGGGAAACAAGCTTCCTTCAAAAAAGAACAAAGAGAAACAATCTATAAATCCGAGAAAGGGAAACGGAAGAGGCCATAATCATCACGAAGGGGCTAAAGTACCGGGCTAGACTATGTCTCGCGTCATGGAGACAGAGTGAGCTCTCACCTGAAGGACCTCGCGAATGAGCCAGCCCAGAGTGTAGGCAACTTCCTCGGGGTTTTTTCCTGTTTTTTGTTTCGCTTTTTGCTTCTACTTTTTTTAACTTTTTCTAAATAAATATATTACAAAAATACTTTTCATAAAATATTTGAAAAAAACCAAGCATTTGAAAAAATCTTAAATGCAGAGAAAATGTTTCTCATGTATATAAAAAATGTATACAAAAAATATACTATGTGTGGGAAAAAGGTTGATCATGTATTAAAAAATATTAATCAAGCATTTGAATAAATGTTAAATGAATATTTTAAAAATATTAAATGTTTAGAGAAATGTTTTTCACCATGTATTCAAAAAATGTTAATCTTGTATTTTAAAAATGTTAAATGTGTATAGAAAATGTTGACATATATTCAAAAACTATTAATCTTGTATTTCAACAATATCGATCAAGCATTTCAAAAAAGGAAATTCCATATGGACAAAAATATTAAACCTTGTATATAAAAATATTAAACGTGTTAGAAAAATGTATTAGAGACATACCAAAAATCTATAATGTGTATGGAAAAAAGTAGAATAAAAAATGCAAGCTAGAAAAATATTGATCGTGTATTTCAAAATATTAAATGTTCATGTAAAAAGGTTTCTGATGTTTACGAAAAGTGTTGAATGTGCAATGAAAACACAACTTAGATGTGTCGAAAAAAACATAAACTGGATAAACTCGACAAAAAGGATAGAAAAGCGAAGAAAACCAATAAAAAGAAAAAATAAAACAAAGAAAATAAAAAACAGAAGAAATCAATGCAACAAAGAATGGAAATAGAAAACCGAGACGGAATCAAAGAAAAAAGATGAAAAAAAGAGAAAAG
>NC_057807.1:235417496-235422488 GCF_018294505.1 Triticum aestivum
AGAAACAAACAAAACCAAAGGAAAAAAAAGAAAACCCAATGAAACCGAGAAAGAAATAAAGAAAACCAAAGAAAAAAAGAAAGGAAAGGAAAAAACCAGTGAAAACCAAGAAAGAAACAAAGAATACCAAAGAAAGAACAAATAAAAGAAAAAATACTGTGAAACAGATGAAGAACGAAGAAAAGCGGTGAAAAAGAAAGAAAGGAACAATAAAACAAGTGAAAACCGAGAAAGAAACGAAGAAAAATGGATATAAAATAAATAAAAATAGAAAAATCCAAGAAACTGGTATGGCAAGAAAGAAAGAAAACCAAAAGGCCAAAAAAACTTGCAAAACCAGCGAACGAAGCGCACCGAGCGACCCTGAAGCGAGATAGGTTTTGCGCTAAAGTACCACTACGAGCATAGCTCGAAACGGTTATTCCAAACCAAGCAAAACAAAAGGGTAAGCTGACTGGAGCTAGGACAATAGAAAGACACCCAACAACATCCACCATGCAGCTTGTTAATTCGGAAGATTTCTCATATTCAGCTGGATCAGTCTCATCAATGCTTAGTAGCGAATTCTGAGGAGGATCGGTGCCATTAGCAAAGTAATAGAATTCTACTCAATTCTGAAGGGTCTGCAAGTTATGAAGAATACGATGCCATTAGGACTTTATTTCGAACAGATTTCTGTTTCACCTAAATTGGTACATTTGGAGACAAACTCAATTTTGGGTCACAACATGAAAGATCTAAGATAATTTCTAGCTGATCATCTTAGTGTACTAAATTTCTTCATTTGGTAAAGCAGATCAAGATATATATCAGGTAGAAGGATTAGTCTAGAAAAGGATTCAAGTTTAGACTAAAGGGAGGAGCTAATTTTATTTCTTTTGGAGAGTCGTAGCTACACTTGACTAGTTGTTATGGTTAGTTAAGGACTAGTTATAAAATTAATGGCCAAGGAAGTCATAGGAACTATTGGGGACAAAATATACAAAGAATCCCATCTAAAAGTCAAAAATTTGAGGTTTCTAGGCCTTGTACGAGCAGTGGTACGAGCAAGTTTGCTCATACCAAAGGTCATCTTGCGCTCTAGACTCTGGTAAAACGGTCATCATTTCTTCATACGAATTCAACATTTGACTTTCTTGGGCTCGGTCAAATTGTAGAACGACGCCGATGCACTTATAGTATTAGATCTTGGTTTGAAACACTTTGAAAAAATTAACTTTTTCACTGTCCAAAATGCCTAAGTCGGTGTTTGGATGTCCTCCGTTATACCCTTTTCATAATGCTAAGTGTGTGGGACTTTCACATCACCTACAAAACACATAAAAAAGAAAACTAAAAAACTAATAACGAATGAATATTATGCAATGCTCACAGTGAAAAGGGCAAGTACTAGAAATCATGAATATGGACATGTAATTGGCTCAATGGGACATGATATACAGTGATAATAGGCAACAAATAGGCTCTAAAAATACGTAAAATATGGAACCATCACAAGGCGTGGCTAGAACTCCTCCCCCAGAGGAATCCCTCCTTACAGAAGGATCTCATCCTGGCGTGCAAGTCAAGAAAAAACCCTCATCTGATCAGAACTCTAGTTCATTTAGCAAACAATGTAACCCTATGTCTCGTCCCTGTTTGTAAGGCGAGACCGCATGGGTAGTTCTAGGCATGTGACAACATACTCATAATCTTGATAGCATCATCTCTACACATATTATAGCCCCCTCATGCGAGGTGTTTCTCCCCCCACCCCATTAGTCAAATCTAAAGCAGGTGTAAGGTGTTACCTCCACGATGACGATATGAACCTGGGTACACCCCTACATGCGACCCTTCTGGTACTTTCGGTCTTGCACACCACCCTATTGGGACTACTGATGATTTTCAGTATCATTAATAATCCGTTTGTTCAGTTGTGAAGAAGTGCATCACTTTTCTCTAGGTGGATGTTCAACCTTAAGTGGTTTCCACTAAAAATACTAGTATATCAAAAGAATGTTCGGAACTGAGGACAACACTATGGGCCTTCAAAATCTGGTGGGTGATTGTTAAATTATAGGCAGACTTGGGCCCATAAATGAAATAATTCCTGAAAACCTCAAAGGCCCATGTGTGATGTCATGACATGGTGGGAAGTTTAGTACCACCCAGGACAGGATGAGAGTCCAGACCTCCTTATAAATGATTCTTTTTCACATATTATTGGAGATTGCGAAATTAGTGGTTTTCACACGCTCCTCCTCCTCTACCCATCTCGCCACGCCACACATGTGCATGGTGTTTTGTAAACGAGTCAAGCTGAGCTCAGACCTATGTTATGCGTAAGTTTATTTTTGCCTATCAAGAACGGATAATTATGAGTCATTAATGGGCGCGCTATGAATCTGAGATGTCGGATCATGGGATCATAGGCTGTTGTTGAATCAGTCGTATGCCTAGTCCCACGCCCCCTAGCCCGACTGTATGTATATTGAAGGCGGTGGCAACCCTAGTTGTCACCTAATCAGATCACATCTGCTCTAACTTCTCACGCACAATCCATTGTTGTTCCTCTCGTTGATGCCGCTTCCAGTGATCCCATCCCATCAACTGTGTGCATGCCTGTACAACAAAGCAGGCCTCCGAAACCCCACCATTTGTGATCCTGCATAGAGAGAAGTGTGATTGTGTTTTGGGGGAACGTTTAGGGTGTGACTGCTTGCTGTCGTTCCACTACTTCGACTATGTCTTCGAGCTTTACGACATCGCCATGGGTGAACAATCTGAAGTTGCTAGTTAGAAGGCCACCGGTGATGTTGTTGTCGTTATCGTGGCTTTGTCCAGGCCTACTGGAGGGTATTGATATGTCTATTCCTATTTACTAGTTTATGTGCTAGGTGTACTTACTATTTTCATAGTTGTTCTGGTTTTATACTTAGTAGGTGCTCGCATGTGCATATACTAGAATGATATTAGAGGATCCACAACCAGAGCCCTAAAATTGTCCCCAAATGTACGGATGGATAGCCCAGTCAGTGCCCAAACGGGAGAGAGAAGAAAGAATCCAGCCAATCAGACCCCTTTGTCCCCATATGTTTGAGCTGTGCGCAAATCCCCATACCCAACTCATATATAGGGATGTCCAAGCATGTCCAGTGTCCAGGCAATATGTCACATATGATTTGGCCCACTGTCGGTGTACACAAACAGGGGTGTTTGTTTCCCCTAACTTGTGCACAGACTTTTGTGACCTCTGGGGCAAACTGACCCTGTCGGGCATCTCAAACTCAAGAATAACAAGAATAAACTTACCAGAGAAGCCTTCAGGAGGGTCTCCCTTGCCGGGAAGGCGAGCCCGACAGGGTCAAGATCGCGCCTGCGGGCAAGGCCACGCCGCTCCGGCAGGCTCTCCAGGGCCGACAAGGCCAAAGCTAGACTGTCAAGTTCAGAACCCGACAGGCTCCGTAACCGGCAAAATCAACGCCAAGACGCCACTGCTCCACCTCATCACATGCCAGTCGCTAATCAGTCCGGTGTCGAGCTCTCAAGTGGCTAGGTGGATTTTGTTGGGAACGTGGCAACCTGCTAAAGAGGAGATTAGCTTTATTGACACACGTCGAGATGGCGTGTCATGCTAATAAGAAGCAGAGAGATACGCGGCGCGGTAGGCTCGCCGGGCTCCGACCTCAGCACGACACCTAGCAGTGCATTTAATGCACTTTTTCCTAACTGCTAGAGTTAGGTATGATGAAACTGTTAGCTATCTAATCATATTAAATTGATTGTTTTGCCAGTGTGGTCACCCCTTAAGCTATAAAAGGAAGCCCGAGGCAACCGAGCAAAGGGGTTCGAATCTTTGATCCCTCAACACTTGTACGGGCGTAGCTGCTCTCCCTAAGGCACACTTGCCAGGCTGGAGCGCTCTGTGCCATCGTGTTCCTCTAAATCAATCCACCACAGCAGGAGTAGGGTTTTACGTTGTAATGCGGGCCGAACCTGGGTAAAAGAGAGTAGTCCATCATCGTGATGCCCCCGTTATTTCTACTCTCTGTGCAATGTGATCATCCCCCGCCGAACCACAAAGGGGCATCCCTACCCCATAGGCAATCGTGCTAACCCACGACATCTTTGGCGCGCTAGATAGGGGAGCGTCACTTGTGTAAATCTGAAGAAACAGCCAGTGCGTCGGTATTCATCATCCTCCACGCCACCAGTAGCCTCCAAGAAAGGAACCCATACGCCTGCCAAGATCTGTGCGCTCCAGCACCCATCACCTTTGTCCGCGGGTGGCGCCAATGGCGCCGCCGAGGCAGGCGGAGTGAACGTTGTGGTGTGTATGGCTGGCGCCGGTGGCGCAATCATCGAGCTTACCGTGACGAGAGGGCAACAAGAAAGACCGGTGGCCATGGTTTTACTTCTACCCCCAAGCGGAGGCGACGATCGTGGCGTGGGAGACACTGAGTTCTTACTTTCGCCTCTCCCTCACGACCACGAGTGCGGCCACAGATGTGACCTCGCCCGGATTAAGCACAAGCCACGGCTCCCCTGCTGTAACAGCGAAAGCTGGGATCGGGGAAGGCCACCCCAAAATTCGGGGCGTGTGTGCTTGACCCAGCTACCAACGAATCATCACCTAGTACGATGGGAAGCCTTGGCAGGGTTGCGGGTCTCAGCAAGCCCGACAAATGCCTGTACTTTCCTCCGGCAGTAGCTAGATGTTGTCGGGGGCACTGCGGCAGATCTCACCTTGCTTATCCCCGGCGGCATTCTTGACGCGTCAAGATCCTTTACATGCATTCCATGTGCGAGAAAAGCGAATCTTCGCATATAAGGTTCCCAAAGGGAGAAGTGGGAAGGAGAGGCATGGCTATTCGTTCGTTTGCACAACGGAAGTTGCAACAGAAAGAAAAGGTAAGTTGGAAAACTTCTCGATTTCCTATTTTGTTGATTCATCTTATTGTGATTCCCTTCCTTATCATGTGGTAATTGTATATAATGAACATGCACGCG
>NC_057807.1:235422655-235449363 GCF_018294505.1 Triticum aestivum
CTATTTTGAGTCCACTCAACAGTTTAGGTGGTTGTGTTGATAGCGTTGAGAGTTAACTTGTCCGTGGCAGCACTGCTAGCAGCCTGCTAAGGATCCGTGCTCAAAGCGCTCGCGGCCAGTGGTTGGCCCCGACAGGGCTCCAACATGCGTAGAGTGGTCAGTTTATAAAAAGCCAAGCATAGTAAAACGAAGGGATAGCATAAGTTCATGCAACTACTTAAGAGTGCTATTACATCATGAAAAGTAGCAAGGACATAACACAAGTCCTAAAATGTATCTTTTGTTTGGCAGCATTACGGCGAACAGAATGAAGGAGTTTAATCCCGGCAAACTCCTTGGACCCGGGGCACCCGAAGAACCTTGTCGGCCAAAGGCTCGACAACTTGTGCAACGCAGAAGTGCCTGTTCCTGCCGGCAGCTTCTTGAAGGCTTCAAAAAGATCAATGCCGGGATGACGCTGAGTAGGTTTGACCAAGATTGTGAGGATATCGTCTCGAGCAAACTTTCGGGATTCGTTGGTGAAGCTGGCCGATTTGTCGTCTTCGTGTGTCTTCAGTCTATCGATCAGGCCCTCAAAGAAGTGTGCCAGCTTGATGCTCGGGGCTTCATGCTCGTTGACGGTGAAGGTCCAGCTCTTCATGTTCATATTGGCGATCTGGGAGGAGATGCACATTCGGCTATGTTGACCAGGCTCTTCAACCAGAGGTTGTACCGATCAACCAGGTGCTTAAGCTTGAGCTCTACCTCCTTCCGGAGAGTCCCTGCAGTGTTAACTTCCTTCGTGAAGACCCTCTCTCGGTACTTGGCTAGCTCGAGGTCCTTCTCCTAAGTGGTGAGCTCGGTGCTTATCACATACTTCTCAAAGCGACGATGTTTTTCAATCTTATTATCATTTGTCGAAGCTTTGATCTATATGTTGTCATCAATTACCAAAAAGGGGGAGATTGAAAGTGCAACTATCCCTAGGTGGTTTTGGTAATTCATAACAACATATAGCTCATTGAGCTAATGCTATTCCAAGACTATTATTTCAGGGAAGCTCAATGAATGGCATGGCATGGATGATGAAAGTGGATCCCTCAAAATACTAAGGACAAAGGATTGGCTCAAGCTCAAAAGCTCAAGACTCTTCATTTTATATTTTAGTGATCCAAGATCACATTGAGTCTATAGGAAAAGCCAATACTATCAAGGAGGGATGAGGTGTTGCTTAATGAGCCTCTTGCTTCATGTGCTTAGTGATATGCTCCAAAACCCTCAGCTACTTTCTCACAATCCACAAATGACCTAAACCTAAAGCCAAAATCGGTCACACCGATTCTTCCTATCCGGCGCCACCGATTTCAAAAGTCATAGCCACTGCCACAAACCCTAGGCAAATCGGTCCTACAGATAGGGATCTCGGTCTCACCGAGATGGGATTGTAATCTCTCTGTTTCCTTTCGTAACGTTTCGGTCTAACCGAAGTGAGCGATTGGTCCCACCGAGATTGCAATGTAAACTCTCTGTTTCCCTTTTGTAACATTTTGGTCTCACCGAAAAGAGCAAATCGGTCCCACCGAGTTTACCTGGCCAACTCTCTGGAAAGCTTATTACCAAAATTGGTCTCACCGAGTTTGTGTAATCGGTCTTATCGATATTATGTTACGCCCTAACCCTAACCGAATCGGTCTCACCGAGTTGCATGTCAGTCCCACCGAAAATCACTAACGGTCACTAGGTTTACTAAATCAGTCCGACCGAGTCTGTTGAATCGGTCCCACCGAGTTTGGTAAATTGTGTGTAACGGTTAGATTTTGTGTCGAGGCTATATATACCCCTCCACCTCCTCTTCATTCGTGGAGAGAGACATCAGACTAAACCTACACTTCCAACTTACCATTTCTGAGAGAGAACCACCTACTCATGTGTTGAGGCCAAGATATTCCATTCCTACCATATGAATCTTGATCTCTAGCCTTCCCCAAGTTGCTTTCCACTCAAACCCTCTTTCCACCAGATCCAAATCCTATGAGAGAGAGCTGAGTGTTGGGGAGACTATCATTTGAAGCACAAGAGCAAGGAGTTCATCATCAACGCACCATTTGTTACTTCTTGGAGAGTGGTGTCTCCTAGATTGGCTAGGTGTCACTTGGGAGCCTCCGACAAGATTGTGGAGTTGAACCAAGGAGTTTGTAAGGGCAAGGAGATCGCCTACTTCGTGAAGATCTACCGCTAGTGAGGCAAGTCCTTCGTGGGCGACGGCCATGGTGGGATAGACAAGGTTGCTTCTTCGTGGACCCTTCATGGGTGGAGCCCTCCATGGACTCGCGCAACCGTTACCCTTCATGGGTTGAAGTCTCCATCAACGTGGATGTACGATAGCACCACCTACCGGAACCACGCCAAAAACATCCGTGTCTCCAATTGCGTTTGAATCCTCCAAACCCTTCCCTTTACTTTCTTGCAAGTTGCATGCTTTAATTTCCGTTGCCCATATACTCTTTGCATGCTTGCTTGATCTGTGTGATGATTGCTTGACTTGTCCTAAGATAGCTAAAATCTGCCAAACTCTAAAATTGGGAAAAGGTTAAGTTTTTAATTGGTCAAGTAGTCTAATCACCCCCCCTCTAGACATAATTCAAGGTCCTACAAGTGGTATCAGAGCTTTGGTCTCCATTTGCTTTGATTTCCATAGCTTTTGGTGGTCATAGCCTTGGTTTCACAACCTAGGATAGTAAGGCATCTAGCGAGGGAAATTATCACCGTAGAGGTCCTTACTTTGATGGTACTAATTTTGCTAGTTGGAAGCATAAGATGAAAATGCATATTGACATAACCCCGCCGTTTGGGCAATTATTTGTATTGGCTTGCAAGGTGAATTCTTTGATGGGAGAGAGTCGAACCGTGAAGCTAATGCGGAAGAATTGAAGATGCTGCAATACAACACTCAAGCTTGTGATATCATCTTCAACGGATTGTGCCCCGAAGAATTCAACAAAATCAGCCGTCTTGAGAATGCAAAGGAAATTTGGGATACTTTGATTGATATGCACGAAGGTACCGAATCCGTCAAGGAATCCAAGTTGGATGTGCTCCAAAGTCAGCTTGACAAATTCAAAATGAAGGATGGTGAAGGTGTCGCTGAAATGTACTCTAGGCTTGCTCTTATTACAAATGAGATTGCCGGCTTAGGGAGTGAAGAGATGACCGACAAATTCATGATCAAGAAGATCCTAAGAGCATTGGATGGAAATTATGATACCGTGTGCATATTGATCCAAATGATGCCAAACTACAAAGATCTCAAGCCAACGGAAGTCATTGGAAGAATTGTTGCTCATGAGATGTCACTCAAGGATAAGGAGGAACTTCACAACAAGTCAAGTGGTGCTTACAAAGCCTCAAGTGAAGCCCCCGCATCATCAAGTGAGAAACAAACCTTCAATGAAGAATTGAGCTTAATGGTGAAGAACTTCAACAAATTCTACAAGAGTAGAAGCAAAGAAAGAAGCTCCAAGTCAAGGTCTTACCATGACAAAAGATCTTCTAGTCGAGAGCGCAATTGCTACAATTGTGGGAGGCTTGGACACTATTCCAATGAGTGTGCGGCACCCTACAAAAGAAGAGAAGACTCTCCAAGAAGAAGAAGCAAAAGAGAAGAATCACCATCAAGAGAGAGGAGGAGTAGAGATGATCGTTATGAACGAAGACCCTCACGGAGAAGCAAGGATTCGGAAAGGAAGGACAAGTCATCAAGGAGCTACACAAAACGAAGACATCAAGCTCATGTTGGTGAATGGGTATCCGACTCCGACTCCGACAATCACTCCGAGAGAAGCTATCACTCCGACTCCGAACATACTCAAGATGAAGGTGTTGCTGGTCTAGCACTTGTGTCAACCAACTCCTACGACATATTTGATTCACCGAATGAAGGAATTGGAAGATGCTTCATGGACAAAGGTCCAAAGGTAACACATCCTGAGTATGTTGATTTCAATAGTGATGAAGATGACTTGCTTGTGGATGATGATTTACTTGTTGACAACTCTAGTGATGAATACTATGATGAAACGGCAATTAATCATGCTAATCAAGATAAAACAAATGACAATGATAAGGAGAAAATTGAGCTTCTAACTAAAGAACTAAACACTCTTAAGTTGGCTCATGAAACTATCTTCGAAGATCATCGAGAACTTTTAAGGGCTCATGAGAAGTTACGCTTTGAAAAGCTCAATCTTGAGCAAGAGCATGAGTTCTTAAAAGCAATCAATGATGATCTCCATAAGAAAAGTTCTTCTTACATTGCCAAGCGTTTACTCTTATCTACTTACATGCCTCAAGTCAAGTCTAGTAACATGTACAAGAAAGATACTTCCTCTAGTAGTAACATTAATAATGTCAATATTGTTGCTTATAGTAGTTCTCTTGATTCCACTAATGATTCTCTTAGCCAAGTTACACTTGAGCAAGAAAATAGCTTATTGAAGGGAATTATAGAGAAAGGTGTCTACAAGAGCCTTGCCGGGAGTAAGCAATTTGAGGAAATTGTACGCAAGCAAGGAAGACACCGGAAGAATCAAGGTGTTGGTTTTGAACAAAAGTTCAATGCCAATGGAGTTGAGTGGGAAGAAGATCAATACCCCAAGATGAAGTTTGTTCCTCAACAAGAGAAGTATGATCCTACTTCCTTCAAGGGAACACAAGCACAAGATGATCTTCCACCACAAGACCACAAGAACAAAGGCAAGGACAAGCTTTAAGAAGAGATTGATGCACTTGAAGAAGCACCTAAGGCCTCGTTCAAGTGGATCCCCAAGACTACGTCAAGTTCTACTTCATCAAGTACAACTACAACTCCAAGGATTCCCATCAAGATGATGTGGATCCCTAAGAAGAAGAACTAGAGAGTTCTTGAGGGTGACTCCGCCAACATTCTTCACTCATATCATTATGGCAAGGACAAGTGCAATCAACTTCCACATCTTGCACTAGTTCAAGGAGTCACAAACCCTCTTGTTGGTAAGACAAGGGACAAGGTAACCTAATGCTTTCATAGACACCATCTTGTGTGTGCATCACTCTATGTCTATGGATATCCTTGTTTGTTCCTTCTGGGACTAACCCGTGTAGGTACTGAAAGTGCAACTCAATCCAAGGGATTGCTCCAAATGATCTACATCAACATTGAGCATCCACATCTTCAACACCTACATGAAGTCATCATCGACAAAACCCAAGGTTAGTTTATCCCTCTAAGGGGGGATCTCACATCTAGGGGGATCTTAACTCTAAGAATTGAGTCAAAGCAACTCTAATGGTGTGAACACATCAATGCATTATGTAAAAGTGGTAACCCCACTTGAGCTTAAACGATGAGTATGACCTATGATCAAATGTTCTTATTTGACTCCTAAGTCAATATACTCATATATAGATGACCTAGTCATCGCCAATTGTTTGATAGATGCTAGAATTGGTTGTGCATGCTTTGCCACATATTTCATTTGCCATCTTATTGTGTGAGCATGTTGGTGCATATTTTACTCATTTAAGGACATCCACTTGTTGTTTTGATTGTTTGGTTCTTTCTTCTTTTGGCCAAGTGGATGGACAAGAATGCCTAAGAACCTTCTCTAGCTATCTATGCTTTTCTCGTCTCAAACTCTATTCATGATACATCACAAAACTTGATCAAGTCAGATTCGAACCACTCTGTGTGAGGAGCACTCGGAGTCTCCGATTCGTCATAGACTTAAACTTCCAAAACTTCTTTGTGATTCTCGGTCTGACCGATTCCTCCATTTCGGTCCTACCGAGATCATTAAGTCGATCTAAGTTTTCAATCTCGGTGCAACCGATTTGAACTTTTCGGTCACACCGAGTTGCTGTAACTGTACACAGTTATGCATCTCGGTGCCACCGAGTTGTTCCACTCGGTCACACCGACAGTGTCGGGCTATATATATAGTCACGGGCAAAAATTTGGAAATTCCTCCGAACCCCTTCGCCCGCGCAATAGCTCGCTCTGCCTCCAAGGTCTCCGGATCGTCTCCTCGTCGCCAGCCGCCTCCTGTCGCTGGTCTCTGCCGCCATCAATGGAATTCAACCCCGCCGTTGCCGCCGTAGCGAGTTCATCGCCAAGCTAGGGTATGGACTCGATCACTGTGCTATCCTCGTCTGATTCCTAGCACATTGTGTTCTTATTGATTCTTGCCATGATTGAAACACTCCCATCTAGTCAATGCAATCCGTAGATTAGATGAGATTCAAAATTTTAGGGTTAGGTTTCCGCCGAAACCATCTCGGACCCACCGAGTTGAAAAACTCGGTCCTACCGATTTGGCTTATGCCATTGCACTAGTAACTCTCGGTCTGACCGAGAATTGCTAATCGGTGCGACCGATTTTAGGATTTTGTGAAACCCTAGCAGTCTCGGTGCCACCGAACTGTGACTCGGTCCAACCAAGTTCATCAGTTTAGGTTCCAAAACTGCTTCGGTATCACCAAGTTTGAAAATCAGTTGATCCGAAATGCTTTCTGTGGAAAACTAAAACTGAATTTTTGAATCATTCTTCTGCAAAAATCTCTGCATTTTGTGATGCTCATCCACTCTATCTCATCTATAACTCTTCACAGGGTCACTAGTCAGTGTTTGCAGCATGTCAGACCAGAATGACAGCCAGAACAGATCAGCAGAGCAGATTCACATGAGTGAGGGCACTAGTCCCTCCAGCACTTCAGATGAAGGCAGCAGAAGCACTCCTAGCAACCTGCCTAAGGCTGCTACCAGGCAAAGGAAGAAGAGACCCTCAGACTCTGAAGATGAGGATTATAGAGCTGAAGAAGATGAGGCTACTTCCAAGAAGGTAGTGCTCAAAAAGGAGTATGGCTCAGCAAAGCATACAAAGCCAGGCATGAAGATTAAAAGGCCTGCAGGAAGACAACCAATGTCCAAAGCCAGAGTCTCAACTCAAATTCCTTTGGAATCTCAATCCAAAGAGCCAGCTGCTGAAGGAAAGAAAAGGAAGGAAAGGGTCAAAAAGACCATGGCCAGAGTTGTTGGTCAACCTTCCATGATGGAAGAGGAAGAAGAGCTTGCTGCACCAGCACCAAAGGCACCAAAGCTTATGGGTGATGCTATTAGATTAGGGGCTGCAACATCTAAGCCCAAGGAAGCACCCAAAGCTGCCCCCAAGGCCAAGTCTGCACCAAAGATGAATACCAGGAGTATTCCAGCTGCTGAGAAGAACAAGGCCCCAGTGCCTGAGGTTGCTGAGGAGGAAGATGAAGAAGGACAAGTTCTGAGGAAGCTCAAGCCCAAGATACCAGACCACAATGATGCCATCATGTGGCTGAGGACATGAACATCAGAAAAGATTCAGGGTTGAGGCTATGGAGGATGGCAGATCCATATGACACAAGGAGAAGGACTGCTGTTGATTACAGGTTCCATACAAAGGAACAACAGGACTTCTATGAGACAATCTTGTTGGACAAGAAGCCCATAGTTTGTGATATGAGGTGGGTCGACTGGACCTACATGAAGGAAAATGAAGAGCACTATCCTGGGGTGCAAGACAGTTTTGTTGCTTGTGGAGTTGCAGATTTTGTTGGGCAAAAGCTCACCAACTGGAATGATGAACTTATCATGCAATTCTACTCCACAGCACACTTCTATCCAGATGGGAGGATAGTTTGGATGTCTGAAGGTACAAGGTACCAGTCAACTGTTGAGGAGTGGGCAAAACTGATCAATGCCCCAAAGGAAAATGATGATGACCTGGATGTATATGCCAAGAGGAAAATGGGACACAATACCATGGCACACATGTACAAGGAGATCTCAGACAAAGCTCTAGAGACTTTCTCTTTTGGATCAGTCCACTTTCTTCTATCAGGGCTGCCTACAATCAATTGGATCCTAAGGCACACTCTATTTCCTAAGTCAGGTGACCACAACATGATCAGAGGGCATGCAATCAACATGTTGCATTTGTTTGATGTGCCTCAGAAATTCAAAGTCATGAGCCTTATAGTTGAAACCATTAAGAGGACTGCAGCAGATCAGAAGAGGAGTTGTGGATATGCCCCTCAGATTCAGGAGTTGATTAACTCAAAAATGGGCACATGCAAATATCTATTGGATAGGGAACATTTTCCTCTCTATCCAGACTTTGAGGACAATGAGGTTGTCATGAATGAGAATGATCCATCATCAATTCAAGCTCAAGCGAAAAAGGAGAAGGCAAGGAAGGAGAAGTCTGCCAAGATGCCAACTCAAGAGGAGGCATCTGAGTATTTCTTGAAGAACAAGCAGGAGCAGCTTGGTTACTTGATAGCATCATCTCTAAGGATTGAGAAGGGATTGGCCACCCTCACTCAAAATCAGGAGAGCTTGGAAAGAATCATGGAACAAAAATTCTATGATCTAGATGTCAAAGTAACTGAGATTCAGTCAGTTGTGGAGCAGCTACAGGATGACATGCAGGAGAGAAAGGGCAAGACTACCACTAACGTATTTGCCAGAGTGCCTAGAGCTCAGAGGTCAGCTGCAGTGCCCGTGCCAGACACCAGAGCCACATCATCTGCACCAGCTACAGCTCCTACAGCTCCAGTGCAACCAACTCCAGCACCAACTCCTCCAGCTCCCTCTACATCAACTGAAGCCTTCATCCAAGGAGCCATCTCTACACCACCACCTGAAGATCAAACCTGAGGTCGATCTAGCACTATGCATTTTCTATGAACTTTTTGGTAACTTGTTGCCAAAGGGGGAGAAAAATGTATAGATCATAGGCTTCGAGAGAGAGAGTGTTGCTTTTGTTCTCTCTTGCTTTGGTGGTTTAAAACTTGTTTCTTTTGATTGCTTGAGATACTATGCTATTCTTGTGAGACATTGATGATCATGTGTTTGATCATAAGCTACACTTATGCATGCTTGATGATATTATCTTATCTATCCTATGTGATCATTCACTTTGCTTGGTGATGAGTGCATGTATTCAATCTTTATCATTTTGAGCGCTCCACCAAGATGTATGTGACATGGAAGAGTAACCCATGAGCCTAATTCCTTGTGCATTTGCGGTCCAAAGCAAATTTTAAACTATGCACAAATTTAGGGGGAGCTCTTGCTTATCACATACTTCTCAAAGCGACGATGTTTTTCAATCTTATTATCATTTGTTGAAGCTTTGATCTATATGTTGTCATCAATTACCAAAAAGGGGGAGATTGAAAGTGCAACTATCCCTAGGTGGTTTTGGTAATTCATAACAACATATAGCTCATTGAGCTAATACTATTCCAAGACTATTATTTCAGGAAAGCTCAATGAATGGCATGGCATGGATGATGAAAGTGGATCCCTCAAAATACTAAGGACAAAGGATTGGCTCAAGCTCAAAAGCTCAAGACTCTTCATTTTATATTTTAGTGACCCAAGATCACATTGAGTCTATAGGAAAAGCCAATACTATCAAGGAGGGATGAGGTGTTGCTTAATGAGCCTCTTGCTTCATGTGCTTAGTGATATGCTCCGAAACCCTCAGCTACTTTCTCATAATCCACAAATGACCTAAACCTAAAGCCAAAATCGGTCACACCGATTCTTCCTATCCGGCGCCACCGATTTAAAAAGTCATAGCCACTGCAACAAACCCTAGGCAAATTGGTCCTACCGATGGGGATCTCGGTCTCACCGAGATGGGATTGTAATCTCTCTGTTTCCCTTCGTAACATTTCGGTCTAACCGAAGTGAGTGATCGGTCCCACCGAGATTGCAATGTAAACTCTTTGTTTCCCTTTTGTAACATTTTGGTCGCACCGAAAAGAGCAAATCGGTCCCACCGAGTTTACCTGACCAACTCTCTAGAAAGCTTATTACCAAAATCGGTCCCACCGAGTTTGTGTAATCGGTCTCACCGAGATTACGTTATGCCCTAACCCTAACCGAATCGGTCTCACCGAGTTGCATGTCAGTCCCACCGAAAATCACTAACGGTCACTAGGTTTACTAAATCGGTCCGACCGAGTCTGTTGAATCGGTCCCACCGAGTTTGGTAAATTGTGTGTAATGGTTAGATTTTGTGTGGAGGCTATATATACCCCTCCACCTCCTCTTCATTCGTGGAGAGAGCCATCAGACTAAACCTACACTTCCAACTTACCATTTCTGAGAGAGAACCACCTACTCATGTGTTGAGGCCAAGATATTCCATTCCTATCATATGAATCTTGATCTCTAGCCTTCCCCAAGTTGTTTTCCACTCGAACCCTCTTTCCACCAGATCCAAATCCTATGAGAGAGAGTTGAGTGTTGGGGAGACTATCATTTGAAGCACAAGAGCAAGGAGTTCATCATCAACGCACCATTTGTTACTTCTTGGAGAGTGGTGTCTCCTAGATTGGCTAGGTGTCACTTGGGAGCCTCCGACAAGATTGTGGAGTTGAACCAAGGAGTTTGTAAGGGCAAGGAGATCGCCTACTTCGTGAAGATCTACCGCTAGTGAGGCAAGTCCTTCGTGGGCGACGGCCATGGTGGGATAGACAAGGTTGCTTCTTCGTGGACCCTTCATGGGTGGAGCCCTCCATGGACTCGCGCAACCGTTACCCTTCATGGGTTGAAGTCTCCATCAACGTGGATGTACGATAGCACCACCTATCGGAACCACGCCAAAAACATCCGTGTCTCCAATTGCGTTTGAATCCTCCAAACCCTTCCCTTTACTTTCTTGCAAGTTGCATGCTTTAATTTCCGCTGCCCATATACTCTTTGCATGCTTGCTTGATTTGTGTGATGATTGCTTGACTTGTCCTAAGATAGCTATAATCTGCCAAACTCTAAAATTGGGAAAAGGTTAAGTTTTTCATTGGTCAAGTAGTCTAATCACGCCCCCTCTAGACATACTTCAAGGTCCTACATTAGCTGCCTGCCACCTCTGGCCATACCTCTTGCACATCCTTAAACCTGACAACCATCATCTCCAGGAAACCCAAGTCCTTGGAACAGTTGATGGGATCACCTGCTTCTTTGGCCCTTTGGGTCAAAGGAGCCAATATGCGACTGATCTCCTCGTCGAAGTTCACCCGGTCAGGGTTGCCAGGCTGGGGGCTATCGGACCTGGATGGGGAACGATCAGTGGCAAGCTGCTTGGATAGGGTTGTATCGTCGTTGCAGCAAGTGGAGGCGCCTTCAAATTTGACGCATCCGATTGGAGGCGCACCTTGTCCTCAAGTGGAGGCGCGAAGACAAGAACAGAGAAAAAATGATGATCGAAGACTCAAATCAAAGGTCAAAAGGATAAATTCCCAAGGAAAGGGAGGTTTAGGAAGCAAGTGGCTTACCTGCTAGCTGCTGTTGAGAAGAGATTTCTCCTTCCCCGGCAACATTTACTGCCGAGGGGCGATCAGCGGCCGCCCCTTTAGTGGGGGTGGGGACTTCAAAGCGAGATGACCCCGCGGTTGAAGCCCTTGTAGGTGAATGTTTTCCTTGGACATTGACCAAGGGGTGCGCCGAAGGAACTGCCCCTTGACGGTGTCCTGGACTAGTGGATACTCACCATGTCATCTCCTGATCAGCTGGATCGGGCCGAGGACCCCTGTGGCGGTTCACTATTGGGCCAGTTCGGACAGTCCATGCCGCATACAAGAAGGATTCCACAAGACTTGGCGCCCAAGACAAGGACTCCCCTAAACCCTAGGCCTACGTTGCATATATAAACCGAGGCCAGGCTAGTCAATAGACAATCTCATATTCATTACTACAATCTCATGGTAGATACATGTACTCTGTACTACACCCATATGAAAACAATCAAAAGCAGCATGTAGGGTATTATCTCTTCAAGAGATCCCGAAGCTGGGTAAAACCCCGTGTTTTCATGTTACCATTGCTCCAAGACGCCTAGCTTAGGACCCCTACTATGAGATACGTCGGATATTGAACCGACATTGGTGCTTTCATTGAGAGCCTGCTGGGTGATCGTCGCGGATCGATGGGATGATCAGGTGATATTTTTTCAGTTAGATCTATTCTATATAATTTTGCTTTCCTGCAAAATCGTTGTTGTGTCTGCTATTTGTTTGCAGTCGGATAAGATTGTAAAAATCTCTACAACACCGACTGTATCCGCCGTCTGGTAATATGTCGGATCTGAACTGCCGGATCATAAAAATCTCAACAGCAGCGGCGGTTACAAGCCGAGGAGACCACGCAGGGCGTACTTCCCATGCAGATTTTTCTAAGTGAAGTTTAGTTAATCCATGGCTGATGGGCTGATCAACAAAAGGACAACGCCTTGGAGACCTCAACGTGCACAGAGAGTACTAGTACAAATCCACTAGGAGTAGTACGTTGAGGACTCTATGCAAAAATACTATTTGGTCATCATGTGAGGATTGATCGGTCTTCGTGCAAGGCAGTACTAGCCCTGCCTTTTTACCTCGGATTCTCATGCCTCGTCGTCTGAATGAAGAATATCAGGTTTTATTTTTCTAATTATCTGTACTATATGTATTAAATATGCATAGAATATTTTTCTGCTGGTTTGCACGAATTTTTCTGTGTAGATTTCTCTGGCGGTTACAATTCGGTCTGTTGATCGCATCAGCGTGGTGGCCCGTCCAGTTTCCAGCCACCCGACTTCCTCCATAGTTCGGTGGACACCATGTTCGCGGCCCGTCCTGTCAGATGAATTCCAACTAGGTCGTGGGGTCACCACATTGGGTAAACGTGGCGCCGGACCAACCTCAGACCTTAGGCCATGTTTCTTTATTTATTCACTTTGCATAAACTACTTATGCGTCATTTTTTTTCAATTATTATTCCTTGCTTGCACTATTTTATGTGTGCGGGTAATCAACTTCGACTGTGTCACATGGTCAACTCTATGGGCCGATGGCGTCGTCCTACCTACATCGATTAAGTTGTGGCGTCGCCTTAGTGCGCGTCCTTGTGCCAGCATCTCCGCGGCAACTCTGTCGGGACGACCTTGGCGTTCTGGCCATATCTCTTTAATTATTTACTTTACTTAAATTTATTAAGTACATGCATTTTTTATAAAAAATAATATTATTATCTTTGGCTTGCACTATTTTATCTGTCCAGGCAATTGACTTAGACCGGGCCGCACTGTCACCTCGGCGTGCCGACATCCGCACCCTAACCGTGTCATCGCCTTGGCGCACTGCCCTGTGTTGGCAACCCCGCGTCACCGCTTCATCAACCTTCTCGGCCGGAGACTCCGACATCACCCCGCCGACCTGCTTTGTCACCTTGGTTGAACTGAGAGCTTCAACTCTCCACATCGGCCGTGCTGTATCGCCACTTCGGAGTGCCCAGCTCTCCGCTTGGCCACCTCGGGGCCAGCTTGGGGGCTGGAACCTTGTCCCGCATCAAGTTCGGACCGCGTCATCAATGCCGAACACATTAACCAGCTAAGTCGCTTTCATGCTCAAAGTTTTAAATTTTAAATTTTTGTTCGATTCGACCAAGCATTATACTTTTGTGGCAAAAAGTTGCTTGTGAAAAACTTCCTCGTCAATACTTTGTTTGAGACGCACAAATTCAAATACCCCGTTTACTTAGGGGCTTCCTTTATGAAGCCTCTCCTCTTGCATATGATTATACTTGTACGGCTTTGTTCCTTGTTCGTGTATTATGCCACAATATGCACCATGTTGACTTAAGTGTTCCGCAAGCTGGGTTGCCTTGCTCCTGTGTTTACCCCTACGTTCCCGATTGTTCGGCTAGGAAGTAAAGGGAGCACCTCTGCGATTGTCATGATCGGGTCATCCGAGCTCGGACCTCAGCCTGGGTGAAGCCGAAAGCTAGCGCTCTTATTGTTTTCAATTATGGTCGGCACACAACGGAACTCATGAGTACAAAAAATCTATTGCACAAGTCTCATAGTAATAATGAGCAACCAAAGAAAGGTATCGGTGGGGGTACTATTTTCTTCGAAGATGCTTCTTACACTTTGTCAGTAATATAGCATAAGTTCCTGAGCACGCTTTGTCTGTTACAGCCTTATGGCCTGATTGCTGTTACTAGAAACACCGTCGATATTCTCGACAGGTGGAGTACATAACACTTTTCGGCCCTTGACCGAAGAGGGAGAAGCCGACGGTCGGTTAAGACACGTTTAAAGTTAGGGTGAACATAGATATGATATTAGTACTTCGGTACATACAATCATTATACATAAAATTCTTTTACCCAAGTCACTTGGGGGCTCTTAAATTTACATGAGCCATTTTATAATAAGTGTTTTCATCTTAGTCGTTGCAAAGACTTTTTCTATCACCCCCTTTTTCGACGCGAGTGTGTGGTCAATAGCTGAGGAGCCTAACTTCTCTCTCAACACCGCTAGAGTTTAGTTTGCTAAACTGGCCTAACGAGTAGTACTCCACCGTGGGTATAGGAGGTTGAAGCCATAGGCTGGCCCGCTTGAAGTCTTGAGATATGATGTGTCATGTTAAAGCACGACAAAAGCACAATTTTTTTTCCAATTTTTGGATTGGCACCGAACACTTGGTCTTGTTCGAACGTCAAGTTTTTACTGACGCTTTTTGGTTTTCCAAGCTTATAGCACTTTCAAACTATTTGTGTGTTTCTAGCATAAGTCTCGCAGTGCAACGCCAGACACCTTTAGAGATTCGGCAAAAACATTCTCAGATATTGCTATATATGCATCGGTTTCGAATTGTGTCTTTGGTCAATAGTTGGGTTGCCCGGCTCCTGTGCTTGCCTCCTATGTTCCGCTTTGTTCGGCTAGATGTGCAACAGGAGAACCACTGCGATTGTGCTTCCACCTCGCATGGTTAAGCACCTCGGTGGAGAAAGCCGAAAACTGACTGACACAATAAGCGCAAACTGGTCAACAATCCGATGACTATGTTAAAATAATGGGCCGTTCATAACATTGGTCGAAGTGCTTACGGCTTGACCTCAGTTGTCGCCGAACACTATCCGGGGACTCGTAGCTAGCTTCCCCGGTCTAAAACTCCTTGACTAAGTGAAAGTTATCAAGCCCGGATATCTGATTGCCTCGTTTCCGCTAACACAACCGCCTTCGGGCACCGAGACGTCGGCTAAGGGTTGTCTTGTTATTGCGGAAACACCCTGGGTAGTATCTACAAAGGGGTAGAAGCCGACTATGGGCCACTTTCAACTAATAAAAGGTCGCAATGGAGTCAAAATAAGTATATATCATCGGCGTTTGTATTTCATATACGAGGGTTGCCTTCCGCAATCATCGTTATAAATCCATAAATATGCATCAATTTGACTTAAGATTTTGGCCAAGCTGGGTTGCCTGGCTCCTGTGCTTACCCATACGTTCCCGATTTTTTGGTGAGGCGGTAAAGGGAGCACCTCTGTGATTGTTACTACTGGGTCATGCGAGTTAGTACCTCAGACTGGGTGACGCCGAAAGCTAGCAATCTTAAAGGATCACATTGGTTGGCAACGACGGAAGTGGAAATTTTGGTTCATTAATACCATAGAGTCCGGGAACTTTCCCCAAACTAAATCCTCAATATTTTCCTCTCACACTGATCAGAGGTGAGGTTTCATGATCATGATAAGCATGATGACCCAAAGAAAGGAACCGATAGTGGGACTCTATTCTTTGGAAGATGTTTCTTACGTTAAAAAGTAATATAACATATCTCTCTGCGTACCTTTGTTTATAAAACCGTATGGCCAGATTGCCTTGTTTGTCGTAAATCTTTGCCCTCATAAAGGCTTTATAAAGTAGGACAAACACTCCTCGGATGCTGGCCGAGGAGGTTGAAGCCGATGGTTGGTCAACAAAGTTTTGCACAATGCGGATCCGAGCATTAATGATGTAAAGTACTTGGATACATAGAATTATTACACATAATTTGTGATTTTACTCTGGATATCGATCCTTAATACGGCCACCCGTGCCCACATTAAGGCTCGGGGGCTACTGGGCTTCATGCTTATCATTTACAAATATTAAAGGGGCACAACGATCCCCTGATCTGGTGTTGCCACCCAACCAGTGTCTCGGGGGCTACTCCATTGCCTATTCAATGCAGAAAATTCAAAGTGCTCAGTGTTCGGCTTGACCAAACTATGCGCAAATGCGTCTTCGGACGACAATTGGTACCATATGGACCTATCCGGCATCAAGCTAGTATATTACAGCGACTTCTCAAAACCTTCTCTCAAGGGCCCATCCGCCAATCACTATCTCCTCTAAAGTGCATCTCGGGTTTTAGACCGATACACAATTTGAGGGCTACTGGCTATATATCTCGACAGAGAATAAATTGCACCAATCGAAAATATTCACAAGAAATCGGCCCGTAGTCGGGGTGGTGCACCACCTCGGAAGTAGTCCGGCATAAAGCCAGGGCGCCAGTGGCTGGCTCCATAGAGGGCATTTCTGGCATTAAGCTCGGCTAAACTCCTTCAACTTTTTTGAGCCAAGGTGATCTATGACACCTCGGACATAGTCCAGCGTTGGAGCTTGGACACAGTTCGGCGTTGGAGCTTGGACATGGTCCGGCGTTGGATCTTGGACACAGTCCAGCGTTGGAGCTCGGGCACAGTCCGGCGTTGGAGCTTGGATACAGTCTGGCGTTGGAGCTCGGATATAGTCCGACGTTAGTGCTTGGCTGCAAAAGATACCTCAAATGCAGTCCGACGTTGGAGCTCGGATGCAAGAGGACACCGCCGCACGGGAACAACTTCAAACCCGAGGCGTGGCATAAAACTAACAAGGCATTGATAAAGGTCGAGAACTTAAAGGGGCTCCTCGAATACCCGACGTATAAACTCTTCGGATTCACTTTGGCGATCCTCAAGATCGAAGATGGGAAGATTTGTTGAACCAGTTTTCAAGACCGACGACCGAAGATGAAGAACAGTTTGCAAGAATTGAGGAGCGTCCACCAACTTGAAGACCAGTTCAGGGGGCTACTAACGGTGTCCTGGACTAGTGGATACTCACCATGTCGTCTCCTGATCAGCTGGATCGGGCCGAGGACCCCCATGGCGGTTCACTATTGGGCCAATTCGGACAGCCCATGCTGCATACAAGAAGGATTCCACAAGACTTGTCGCCCAAGACAAGGACTCCTCTGAACCCTAGGCCTACGTTGCATATATAAACCAAGGCCAGGCTAGTCAATAGACAATCTCATATTCATTACTACAATCTCGTGGTAGATACATGTACTCTGTACTACACCCATATGAAAACAATCAAAAGCAGCATGTAGGGTATTATCTCTTCAAGAGAGCCCGAACCTGGGTAAAACCCCATGTTCATGTTACCATCGCTCCAAGACGCCTAGCTTAGGACCCCTACTACGAGATACGCCGGATATTGAACCGACACCCCTCCTTGGTAGACTTCTTCCTCGCGATCTCCTTCCATTTCCTTGTCAGGAGATGAAGGAGAAACATCGGTGTTCTCGCCGGTGATCCAGGTTTGTCCCATGCCCTCGCGAGGGGGGCTAGCATGGGGTTGTGCGTGGTAGCATCCATGGTGTTCCCCGCCAGGCCGACACCCAACGAAGAGCCCAATCCTGCAGTTGTTGGTCTGGCATGTTTAGCCTGGTGCGCAAGGGTCTCTTTGTCCCTGTCAAGATCAACAACACGAGATTAAATGGAGGTCAAATGTGTTGTAGGGTGACACCCTAGAGGGGATCTTTTCACACTTGGAGGGGGGAAAGAGCAAGAACACACAAGAACACAAGGAGGAAATCACTCTAACAAACCACAATCACACATCCACTAGAGTAGCATACAAGAGATCCACAAGAATACATGAACAATTCAAGGAAAATAGCACTAGGGTAAAAGTTCTTCCCACTAGGTGAGGTCTTGCATCCACAAGATGGATCTTCTCCAAGAGGAGGGCTTGATCTCCAAGAGGAGCTTCTCCAAGAGGAGGTCTAGATCTCCAAGAGGAGGGGATACAAGGAGCAAAGCTCTCTAGTGTCTATCAAAATCTTTGCTAACCCCTCAAATGAGCTAGGAGATGAGTACTTAAAGGCCTAGGAACGAAATAGAAGGGAGAGGGGGATACAAGGGTCAAAACCCCAATTGCGCGCAGGCACTCTCGAAGGGGTCCGGGCACCCAGGGTAAAGTGGCCCGGGCACCCAGACCGGACAGGGCGCCGACTGATGGAGGACCGGGAACCTGGGTGTCCTTGGCCCGGGCACCCGGGGTGGCCGCTGGTGGCTGGGGAGGCCAAGGCCTGGCACCCGGAGGTCCAAGGCCCGGGCACTCCAGCGGGGCTAGGGGCTGGTGCGGGGCAGGCTGGGCACCCGGGGATGAGGGCCCGGGCACACAGGGTGAGCTGGGCATAGTCCATGTGGGGGCTGGGCACCCGAGGTTGGCTGGGGCGATGCGCAAGCTGCGGCCGGGCACCCGGGGCCGAGATGGCCGGGCACCCGAGGTGTCCAGGAGGTTTGATCCTCCTCATGGCTTTGAGTCCAGGCACCAGGGGTCGTTCTGGCCAGGTACCCGGGGTGTCCAAGAGCTCCTTTCCTTCGTTCTTCTCGTCCTCTTCTTCCTTCTCTTGCTCCATGGATGCTCGAGTCTCCATCTTCTCCTTCTCGTGATTATCTCATTGGTATGTAAGGATGCATAACATGTCCTTATGAGGTCAAACCCAATTCTCATGCAGATCCGAACGAAACTCGAAGAGGAAAGAATTCACCTTGTTCTCGACGGCGCGTGCGCGTGCTCTTGTCATTGGTCCTCTCGGTGCTTGTGGTGGTGATGGAGTGTCCATGTGGATGGGCGAGGGATGCTATGCATCATCCCCCCCCCTTGGGAGAGATCCGTCCACGGATCGTGATCATCATCACCATGGTACTTGGCTAAGTCTTTGGCGTTGAAGATGTCGCATACGTTGTACTTGTCACGTGGAATGTCGATCTTGTAGGCGTTGTCGTTGTAGTGAGCGAGCACCTTGAAGGGTCCATCGGCCCTCGGAAGTAGCTTGGACTTGTGCTCCTCGGGGAAGCGGTCCTTGCAGAGATGTAGCCATACTAGATCGCCCGGGTGGAACACCATTGGTGACTTGTTGATGTTGAGCTTGGTGTCATGGCGGTGTACTTGACACTCAATCGTGGACCTTGTTTCTTCATGCATCTTCTTGAGGTAGGTGGCTCTTGCGCTAGCATCCATGTTCGCTCGTTCTTGTAGCGGTAGGGGAAGGATGTCCAATGGCGACAAAGGGTTGAAGCCATAGACAACCTCGAAGGGGGACTTGCCGGTGGTAGAGTGTCTTGCGCGGTTGTAGGCGTACTCAACGATGGGTAAGCACTCCTCACACTCCTTGATGTTCTTATTGATCAGCATGCGTAGGAGAGTGGCGAGTGTCCGGTTGGTGACTTTCGTTTGGCCATCAGTTCGAGGATGATATGCCGTGGAGAAGAGTAGCTTGATTCCGAGCTTGGCGTATAACATCTTCCAAAAGTATCTTAAGAACTTGACGTCTCGATCCGATACAATTGTCTTTGGCACTCCATGTAACCTCAAGATCTCCCTACAAAAAAATTTGCAACATGTGAAGCATCGTCTATCTTATTGCATGGGATAAAATGAGCCATTTTAGAGAATTGGTCCACAACAACAAATACAGAGTCCTTGCCATTTTGAGTCCTAGGTAATCCAAGCACAAAATCCATGCTAATGTCTTCCCAAGGTTGATGTGGGATAGTTAGCGACATATGTAAACCATGGGATTGAGATTTTGACTTAGCTTTGCGACATGTAGAGCACCGGTTGGTGAAGCGTGAGACATCGCAGAACATCTTGGGCCATAAGTAGTTCTTGGAGAGCATGGCAAAAGTCTTGTCGCGTCCAAAGTGTCCCATGAGTCTGCCTCCATGAGCCTCTTGCAAAAGTAACAAATGAAGAGAAGACTCACGAATGCATAATTTGTTAGCTCTCATTAGATAACCATCTTTAATATAATATTGTTCCCAAGATGTATGCGTCACACACTTAGCAAAAGGAGTAGCAAAAGTCACATCATGCTCATACAAATCCTTGATACGTTCAAATCCAACAACATTCAATTCAAGTTGAGTAATTAGCATGCATTTGCGGGAAAGAGCATCCGCCACAACATTCTCTTTGCCCTTAATGTACTTGATCACATAGGGGAAATATTAAATAAATTCACTCTATTTAGCATGTCGTTTATTCAACTTGGTTTGGCCTTTAAGGTACTTAAGTGTCTCATTATCAGTATGTATGACAAACTCATGTGGTCTAAGGTAATGCTCCCAAACATGCAACACACGCACTAAAGCATACAATTCTTTGTCATAGATGGGATAATTAAGTTGAGCACCGGAGAGTTTTTCACTAAAATATGCAATGGCTCGCTTTTCTTGCATCAAAACTTCACCAATTCCGTTACCACTAGCATCACAATGAACCTCAAAAGTTTTGTCAAAATTGGGCAAAGCAAGAATCGGAGCATGTGTAAGCAAAGATTTGAGCTCATCAAATGCGGTCGATTGCAAGGGTCCCCAAACAAAGGTTGCATTTTTATTACGCAAGGCATGCAACGGTGCGGCAATAGTGCTAAAATCTTTCACAAAGCGACGATAAAAACCCGCAAGGCCGAGAAAACTACGCACTTGTTGCAAATTTGTGGGTTGTGGCCAAGTTTTAATTGCTTCAAATTTAGACTCATCAACATGGACACCCATTGAAGAGACAACGAAACCTAAGAAAACAAGCTTGTCAACACCAAAAGTGCATTTTTTTCATGTTGGCATAAAGACGTTCCTTGCGAAGAGTTTGCAAAACAGCCCTAACATGATTTACATGATCTTTGATGGATTTGCTAAAGACAAGTATGTTGTCAAAGTATACCATAACAAATACTCCAATGTATGGATGAAGCACGAAATGCATAAGACGCATGAAAGTACCGGGAGCTTCCGATAAACCCATAGGCATAACTAACCACTCGCACAAGCCAAATTTAGTTTTAAAAGCGGTTTTCCATTCATCACCTTCTTGAATGCGTATTTGGTAATAGCCACTTTTAAGATCAATTTTTGAGAAACGGTGGCACCGCTAAGCTCATCTAGCATATCGTCAAGGCGAGGAATGGGATTCCTATAACGAACAATGATAGCATTGATGGGTCTACAATCTGAGCACATGCGAAAACTACCGTCTTGCTTAGGTACAAGGATAACCGACATGACACAAGGACTTAAGCTTTCACGTACATGGCCGTTGTCGATGAGTTGTTGTACTTGCCATTGGATCTCCTTAGTTTCTTAGGGGTTGACGTGGTATGGAGCCTTGTTAGGAAGAGGTGCTCCGGGGATGAGGTTTATCCGATGTTCAATGCCACGTAGAGGAGGAACACAGGGAGGTAGCTCATCGGGAAAGACATCCTCGAATTCCTGCAACAAGTTTGAAAACACTAGAGGAAGTGGATTAGGAGTGTTAGTTTTTGCCACCGCATCTTTGCATAGGAGGACATAGTGGATGACACTCGATGGGTTCTCACACACTTCTCTCATCTCTCTTTTTGTGGCTAGGAGGACTAAGTTTTTCTCTCTTGGCAAAGAGTCTCTCAATTTGGGATTGTGGTGCTCACTTTCTTTGTGTTCGTTCACTTTCTCACTAGTATCTTCACAATGGGTGGAAGCTTGCTTGTCGACGATCACTTGGCTCGGTGACATTGGTCGTAGAACGTACTCCTTGCCCTTCATCTTGAAGCTATAGTGGTTAGTTCTTCCATTGTGGATGACACCGCGTCGAATTGCCAAGGTCTTCCCAAAAGAAGATGGCACACGAACATAGGAACCACGTCGCACTCCAAGGTGTCCTCGTAAGAGCCGATCTTGAAGGAAACTTGCACCATATGCTCCACTTGAATAGTGCCAGAGTCGCTTAGCCATTGCACCTTGTAGGGGCGAGGGTGCTTCTTCTTGACCAATTGCAGCTTGGAACATAACTCTTCACTTGCCAAGTTGTGGCAACTTCCTCCGTCAATGATGAATTTCACGGAATGCCCGTTGATGTCGTCTGATGTCTACTACGCAACCTTCTCCTTGTAGACGTTGTTGGGCCTCCAAGTGCAGAGGTTTGTAGGACAGTAGCAAATTTCCCTCAAGTGGATGACCTAAGGTTTATCAATCCGTTGGAGGCGTAGGATGAAGATGGTCTCTCTCAAACAACCCTGCAACCAAATAACAAAGAGTATCTTGTGTCCCCAACACACCCAATACAATGGAAAATTGTATAGGTGCACTAGTTCGGTGAAGAGATGGTGATACAAGTGCAATATGGATGGTAGATATAGGTTTTTGTAATCTGAAATTATAAAAACAGCAAGGTAACTAATGATAAAAGTGAGCACAAACGGTATAGCAATGCCAGGAAACAAGGCCTAGGGTTCGTACTTTCACTAGTGCAAGTTCTCTCAACAATAATAACATAACTGGATCATATAACTATCCCTCAACATGCAACAAAGAGTCACTCCAAAGTCACTAATAGCGGAGAACAAACAAAGAGATTATTGTAGGGTACGAAACCACCTCAAAGTTATCCTTTCTGATCGATCTATTCAAGAGTCCATAGTAAAATAACACGAAGCTATTCTTTTCGTTTGATCTATGATAGAGTTCGTACTAGAACCTTAAGACACAAATCAACGAAAACCCTAATGTCACCTAGATACTCCAATGTCACCTCAAGTATCTGTGGGGATGATTATACGATATGCATCACACAATCTCAGATTCATCTATTCAACCAACACAAAGTACTTCAAAGAGTGCCCCAAAGTTTCTACCGGAGAGTCAAGACGAAAACGTGTGCCAACACATATGCATAAGTTCACGAGGTCATGAAACCTGCAAGTTGATCACCAAAACGTACATCAAGTAGATCACGTGAATATCCCATTGTCACCACAGATAAGCACATGCAAGACATACATCAAGTGTTCTCAAATCCTTAAAGACTCAATCCGATAAGATAACTTCAAAGGGAAAACTCAATCCATTACAAGAGAGTAGAGGGGGAGAAACATCATAAGATCAAACTATAATAGCAAAGCTCACGATACATCAAGATCGTATCACCTCAAGAACACGAGAGAGAGAGAGAGAGATCAATCTAGCTACTGGTACATACCCTCAGCCCCGAGGGTGAACTACTCCCTCCTCGTCATGGAGAGCGCCGGGATGATGAAGATGGCCACCGATGAGGGATCCCCCCTCTGTCAGGGTGCTGGAACGGGCTCCCGAGAGGTTTTTGGTGGCTACAGAGGCTTGCAGCGGTGGACCTCCCAATCTATCTTGTTCCTCGATGTTTTGGGGGTATATGGATATATATATATATATATATATATATATATATATATATATAGGTGAAAGAAGTCGGTCAGGGGAGCCACGAGGGGCCCACGAGGGTGGGGGCGCGCCCAGGGGGGGTAGGGCGCGCCCTGGACCCTCGTGGCCTACTCAAAGCTTCCCTGATGTCTACGCCAAGTCTCCTGGATTGCTTCCGTTCCACAAATAACTCTTCCGAATGTTTCATTCTGTTTGGACTCCGTTTGATATTCCTTTTCTTTGAAACAGTGAAATAGGCAAAAAAACAGCAATTTGGGCTGGGCCTCCGGTTAATAGGTTAGACCCAAAAATGATATAAAAGTGTATAGTAAAGCCCATAAACATCCAAAACAGGTAATATAATAGCATGGAACAATCAAAAATTATAGATATGTTGGAGATGTATCACCGTCCTTGGTGTGGAAGATGTGGCATTATTGGTCTTCTTCTTGGTGGTGTTGGAGCATCAAGACCTTGGAGACCACGAGAGAGGGACTTGAATCTTTGTCATAAAACACTTGATCATCTTCATCTTCATCTTCATTTACGCGCCGGTGCATGGCCACGTGCTCAAGGGATTCCATTTCTTCTTCACTCATCGAGTCATATGTGCCATCATCTTTGAAGATCATGGTTCGCTTGTTGGTGCATTCGAAAGACTTGTGCCTTGGGCCACCACATGTGAAGCTCTTGAAAGAACTTGTCTTGACGGGGTCATTCGGTGGCGCCGAAGATGAGGGAGTCTTGGATTTGTAGATGCTTGCCGGAGGACAAGTGGAGAAGGCGTAGCTTGCTTGGAACTTGACTTGTCGTCGGTACTTGGTGATGCTCTAGTTGAGGTAGGAGGTTTCGAAGTCGCGGGAGCTTGAGAGTAGGAGCCGTAGGTCTTGGACGAGTACTTGGCGTATTTGAAGTCATCTTGCACTTGTCGCTCAGCCTTGGTCGCTTGATGAACTAGCTCAAGAAGGTTGGAGTATGGTTGGGAGTCGGCAATTCGATTGATTGGGTGGTTGAGGCCGTTCAAGAAACGTGCCATAGCTTGCTCGTCATCTTCCTTGACATTTGCTCTTATCATGACAACCTACATTTCTTGGTAGTATTCTTCCACCGTCTTTGTGCCTTGCTTGAGGAGTTGCAACTTCTTGAAGAGATCACGGGTGTAGTGTGTAGGCACGAAGCGAGCTCTCATGACATCCTTCATTTCCGTCCAACTTGTGATTGGTGGCTCGCCTCTTGTTTGTCGTCGCTCGATCACTTGTTCCCACCATATGAGGACGTGGTCTTGGAACTCGAGGGAGGCCATGGCGATCTTCTTTTCCTCGTCGTAGTTGTGAAGACAGAATATCTTGTCCACCTACAAGGCCCATGAGAGATATTCTTCAGGATCATTGCTTCCAGAGAACTTGGGCATGGTGAACTTGAGCTTTCCGTAGCGGAGTTCTTCATCATAGTGATGGTTTTGATGTTGCTCTTGATGAGGAGGAAGGTCCTCAAATGCTAGTTCCTCATGATGTTGCTCTTGTCATGGAGGACAATGAGGCATGTGCGCTTGGTTTCTTCTTTCTTGGTGCTCTTCAAGTCGAGCGGCTTCTTCTTGTTGTGCTTGATGAAGTGCTTCTTCTTGTTCACGGACTTGGCGGTTGCGCTCTTCGACGGCTCTAGTGGCCTCGTTGAGTGTGTGTTGAGGTTCGAGTCCTTGAGTTTCACGTTCGAGGGCTTGTGCTTCACGGCGCTCTTGTGCTTGTCGAATTGTCACACCGTCTTGAGGTGGTTGACGTTGCACTTGTGGAGGTATTTGCTCTTGCTCCATTGCTTCTTGCGCTTGTTGACGCACCCTTTCACGTGCTCGAACTCGGTCTTGTAAGCCATGCCTTGGAATGGATTTTCTTGAGCTTGGCGATCTTGGGGATAATCATGTCGAGGAAAGCAAGCTCGTGGAGGACTTGCATCGTAAGAGGAGTAGTCCAAATATTGCCGACTTGAGCGGCGGCTGGAGTGGTGTCGTCTTGATGAAGAGGTTGAGGAAGACGGGCGTCACACAATCATGTTGCAGAGTTCTTCCATTTGTGTGGTAAACTTGGCGTCGATGCAGTCGCGGTTCCTTGCTTCCAATTGACAAAGGTCGGTGGCGAGTTGCTCAAGTCATTCACCCAAGGCTTCACTTTCTTGATGGAGAGCTCGTTGCGCAACGAAGAAGTGGCTCTCGGTGACGTAGTCGTGATCATCGCCTTGCTCCTCAAAAAGCGGGTTCGCCGAACAACTTGGCCTATCCATCATAACCAAGTGGGGTGAGTAGGAAAATGAGAGAACAATACCGAAGTTACCTTTTCCGAGGATTGTGGATGTATCAAGTGTTGCTCAATGTAATGTCACAACAGGAGAATTGGTACTGGGTTTGTTTCTCACACCTAGACAAGAAAAGCTTATGGAGTAGCTCGGTTAGGATGGTGGCAAAAATTTCAAGCAAATGTTAGTCAAGGTATTGAAAAGGTTGAGAAGGTTCACAAAATTGCAAGTAAAGCAAATAGACCAAACCCAAGAATATCACTAGGAACACAAACACGGACGATAGATGGGATCCGCACAATCAAGGGGTGAGCTCATAATGTGAAACCACGGAAAATACTCTTGTTGTGCGAATGCTAGAGAGACGCTAGCTCGATTGCTGAAATGGGCAAGATGCTTGTGCACCAACCTATGAGAGAAACACGCCGTCTTCAAACCCAACTATGCTATGTATGGTGACCAAGATAATATATCGATGCAAAATGGCTCAATGCTATTGCTTACAAGCTCTTTGTTTCTCCTCTTTTGCTTAAAAGCTTTTCTTTCTCTTTTTTCACTATGCTTGATGCTCGAGCCAAATATGATATGAGACAAGTATGTAAGATATGCATGGGAGATACTTAAGGCACATGATAGCAAGATCACTATGGTGCACAATAGCGTGGCCCAGCAATTCTCAACTTACTAGTCTCGATGGGTAAGTGACGCAAAATGGCTCGTGTTATCAAAGCAAAAGCAAGGGTAAGAAGTAAGTGTCGTCGAGGTTACCGTCCTTTCTTACAGTTAGCGGTGTCAACGGTGAAGATTGTTGACGATGACGACTATGAGGCGATGATGAATGGCGGTGATGTCGATGCCACACGTTCCTAAGTACCCGAAACACCTTAGGAAACGGAGACCACAAATCAAAATCGATCAAATGTGGAAGGTGGGTGCTTTTATGATGAATTTTGGATGGAGGCTAAAGGTGGTGGTAAATATATATATGTATGGGTGATGTCAAGAGCTTCTGAACGAGCTAAAGAACACGAAAAACAGACTTGGGAGTTGGAAGTTATGGCCAAAA
>NC_057807.1:235449529-235450160 GCF_018294505.1 Triticum aestivum
GGGGGTGGGAGGTGCGGGTGCCCGGGGTGGTCTGGGGCAAATAGCCTGGGGGTGCGGGTGCCCAGTGGTTCGAGGTGCGGACACCCGATGGTCTCCAATTTGGGCAGAAAATTTTGTGGAAAAGCTAAATTTGGTGGATTTCGTAGAGGAAAGGGTGGGGATTGAAGGGTAGGGGCTAGATCCACCTGCTAAACAAAAAGTCCATGGACCAAAACAACCAAATCTCACAAGATCAAATAAATTGCAAGAAGATTTTTTGGCGCTATTTTTGTGGGGATTTTTGAATTTGGACAAAAAACAACAAAATCAAGCTACGGGGGTGGGACTCCAAGATGTGAATCAACCACTACTGGAATCAGCTACTTTGCCATCTGCCAGAAGTAGAAGTAGTAGAAAGATGAAAAAGGAAGAAAAAGAAAAGAAGTAGAAGAAGTAGAAGAAGAAGAAAATAAGAAACGAAAAGAAGTAAAAAAGTAGAAAAAAGATGAAAGAAGAAGATGAAGAAAGGAAAGAAGAAGAAAGGAAAGAAGAAGAAGAAGAGAAAGAAAGAAGAAGAAGGATAGAAGGAAACACCCCGACCCCCTGACCCCGACACCACACCCCGACCCCCTGACGCCGACACCCCGACCCC
>NC_057807.1:235450426-235468248 GCF_018294505.1 Triticum aestivum
CACCCCAACACCCGACCCCCCGAGGCCGATGGGTTCTTATATTTGTGAATTATTAGTTAGGTCATATATTTTTCGATTTTTCATCATATATAATTGTGTTGACCGGGTTGATTTAAATGTGCAGTTGTTTCACCGCTGCGGGGTTTGGTGTTCGACGACCTCGCCGTGCATTTGACGAGCTCTGCCCCTTCATTCGTGGGTGAGCACAAATGACATGTCCTCCCCCCCCATTAATTATTTGCTCTGTTCCGGTGTTCGTGCCGATGAAATTTGATAGCTAGCTATATATGTGTCTTGAATCATCAGTATGCGTAACCAATATGTGTCTCCCGTTCGAAAGCGTCATAGTTATAAATATGGATGCATTTGCATATTTATAACCTTGATTCTTCCGAATTGTCCAACGCTATCCATGGACAGCCCGAGTATGTGTAGATTGGGTTCATATTACCATATGCTTTGCTCCGGATCCGACGCATAAATTTCGTCAGTGCCTCCCTTGTTGTTCTCCAGGTACACATCCTCTCTGTTTATTGCAGAGACGTGTATCAGGAGAACAACGGGGAGGTGCTGCCAAAATTTTGCGTCAGATCCGGAGCATAGCATGGGAAAATGAACCCAATCTACACATACTCGGGTGGGATTAGGACCTATCATTACCTATTAGAGTGTAGGTTGCATGGACGTAATAAAATTGACAAAGTAGATCAACTGATGAATATATACATGGTGAATTATATATATAATTGTTGTGTGTCCAGTAGCTCTGAAAGTCAAGATGAGTGATCATGCGTGGATGTATATCGGTCACGCTGGTCAGAACAAATGGAGCACTGAATGGTTCACAAAAACCAAGGGGTTTGTGCAAGCCGCATTTGCAAATGGCCAGAGGAAAAACTGGTGCCCCTGTTTCCGGTGCGGCAATTGGGAAAAGAGGACAGAGGCTGAAATGGGCAAACACCTGCAGAAGAATAGTTTTACGCCCGATTATACGGTGTGGACATTTCATGGTGAGTCTGCCCCACGTGACCGAGCTGAGGTGGATCGTCCTCGCACCGACGAGCATGGTACCGGGATGGAAAACATGGTGCAAGACTATGATGATGCTCGGGATTCGGACGAGGAGATGGAGGAATCTGCAAAGGCCTTCAATGAAATGTTGGAGTCTTCAAAACGTCCGCTTCACGAGCACACTAAGCTTTGTCAGTTGGATGCCATCTCACAAGTAATGGCTCTGAAGGCTCAGTTCAACTTGGGCACAGAATGCTACGGCGCAATTATGACAGTATTTGGACGCTTTCTACCCAAAGGCCATGTAATGCCTACAAACCTGTACCAGTCGGACAAAAACCTCCGTGCACTGAAGATGCCCTATGAGAAGATACATGCCTGTGAGAAAGGATGTGCATTATTTAGGCTTGACTATGCGGACTTGAACTATTGTCCCATTTGCAAGTCTTCCAGGTATATTGTGGTAGACAACGGTATGGGTGAGAAGACACAGACCAAAATCCCCGTTAGTGTTCTTCGGTATATGCCAATCGTACCAAGACTTCAACGTCTTTTCATGGTCGAAGAGACGGCCAGACAGATGACATGGCACAAAACAGGCAAAAGAACCGAACTAGATGCAGATGGGAATCTGATGATAGTACACACATCGGATGGTGTTGCATGGAAAAAGTTTGATGAATTACATGCTGACAAAGCGGCAGATCCGAGGCATCCTCGAGTCGGCATCAGCACGGATGGGTTCAGTGTGTTTGGTACGACAGCAGCCCAATACAGTTGTTGGCCCGTATTTGTCTTTCCACTCAATCTCCCCCCCCCCCGGACAGATTATGCAAATAAAGAACATATTTGGTCTCAAGAGTCATGATTGGCACATATGGATTGAGCGGGTAATGCCGGTGATGTTGTGTGGCTTCATACCTGAGGATGAATGGCTAGTACTGGCAGAACTCAGCTATTTCTTCTGTGTTCTTTGTGCGAAAGAACTATCGCCTGACGTGCTAGAAGAAATGGAAGAGTTGGCGCCGGAGTTGATCTGCAAGTTAGAAAAGATCTTTCCACCGGGCTTCTTTAATCCAATGCAGCATTTGATTTTGCATCTCCCGACCAAGGCAAGATTGGGGGGGCCCGTGCAAAATCGTTGGTGCTACCCAACTGAGAGGATGCAGAAGACGCTTCGAGAAAAATGTAAAAATAAACGTAGAATTGAAGCGTCGATGGCTGAGGCATTCATCACTGAGGAGGCGGCAAACTTCGTGACAGCACACTACGAAACCAAAAATCGTCATTTGCATAATCCGAAGCCTCGGTACAATGCTGACGAGCCTAAAAAGGGTGGATCCAACCTCAGCCTATTCAAAGGGAATCTCGCACCAGCCAGTGTTTCAAATCCAGTATCTTTGGATAACGAAGAATGGCGGACCATTTCGTTGTATATCTTCAACAACCTGATGGAAGTGCGGCCGTACATCGAGTAAGTTCTCGGTACATTGTTTCGCAACTTCTATTTCCTTTGAACTGCTATTATTCCTGGATATTTCATACATTCGATACGTCGCCCTATTCTCGTATGGAGCGGTGATCCAAAAGGATTCCGTCGAAGAGTATGAGCTTCTCGCAAAGCAAGGAGGCGGCTATCCCGGTTTCATCTCTTGGTTCAAACAAACGGTAAATTCTATTAGACAATTTCATTTCATTCGCTAATTTGTGCGTAATGCAACAACCCAATCATATTAATCTTGTAGGCTAATTCAGAGTCTATGGACGCCGAATTGAGACAAGTCGCTAATGGTTTTGACTATAAGGTCCGTTCATTTGACAAATACGACATCAACGGGTATCGCTTTCGTACCTATGGCAAAGAGCTATCTATGGCCGACCAAAAATCTACAAATTGTTGTGTATCTGCTATCGGCGAAGGAGGTACCGAGTATTATGGGAGAGTTCAAGCAATTTATGAACTTCTATTCTATGGTGAAAACCCACCGAATGTCGTAGTCTTCAAGTGTTATTGGTTTCAGCCAAAGGAGACTAGAAGGACTCATGAACATATAGGGCTAGTTGAAATCAACCAAAGCACCCATTTAGATGTTCCTGATGTCTATATTACGGCTCAACATGCGACCCAAGTATTCTATCTACCGTGGGCCTGCCAAACTAATCCAAATCTGAAAGGTTGGGATGTCGTTTATGAAGTGCCGCCACGTGCTAGACTATCTCCCCCAAAGGAAGAGGATTATGAACCTCACATTAACCCAGACACATATGAAGGAGAATTCTTCCAAGAGACACGTCTTTCCAAAAAGTGTTTCAAGAACCGGTATACTTCACCCCAAAACATTGAAGTAGACAGCAACAGTGAATCCCACATCACCCCAGAGGAGGAACAAGAAGAGCCGAAACAAGAAGAGGTTACTGTTGTGGATGACCTGTCAATGCTTGACCGATTACGTAAAGGTGGCCTTCCACATGTTGATGCCACTGAACCCTATGAGCCCGTCATTGATTATAGTTATGATGATGATTATGCATTTATTGATGATACTGATCGAGATTATTAGTAGTGTCAGGTATTCAATTTTTTTATGTTATACTTGATGATGATACACTTAAGTGATATACATATTATTATTCATGTCGGATTTTTTTTATGTTGTACTAATTTCATTTACTCTTTGTCATGGCAGGTGTTGAAAGATGGGAGGGGAGCCGACTGAGGCCAAGGACAAACGTGCCCAAATTGAAGGCGTGCCACACCATCAAGGTAGCTCCAGCTTATATCCGTTCGGGTGGAATTGGGTATGTGGTTTGCTTCATGATTAATGCAATTCATTCATCATGCTAGCTTGAGCCCTTTAATTACTAATTTACTTTGTTTCTCTCTTTCAGGCATGCTACAATAAGACGGATAAGGTGCCAGAGGGGTACGACCTGTATGCCATGGCCCACACTGCCTCTTACAAGCAAGTGAAGGGGAAGGCGAGGAAAGGGGAGGAGTTTAACCCGAGCCAGATTCCCATTGATCCAGAGCAGGTGATGATATCTAGTGGCGGGAGGTCCCGTGGCTCCATAGCCATTGATCCAGAGATTGCTCCTGAGACCACGGTGAGTTTAATTTGAATGGACGTTACTTGCTAGTCTTAACATTTGAGTGTCATCATGCTAACGAAACATTGGAAATGATCTTTGGTGCAGCGTAACTCCACACAAGAATCACACGATCCTTCTCCAGCTACTGGCATGAGCCAGCCCGCTCCTACACCTCCATGATCAAGGTAAGTTTCTCTAGTTTTTTGCTTAACAAATGCATAAAGACCTAGACTTAGCTTTATTTCCTCCAATATGCTTACCTTAATGACCTAGAGTTAGCTTATTTTCCTCCAAAATGACTTAATAAGCTTACTGACCTCCAAAACCAGCCATTTTACCTAAGTTAGCTCTAAAACGATCTATACTTAGCTTTGTTTCCTCCAAAATGACCTAAGTTAGTTATAATATGCTTAGTTACCTTACTTATGTAAAAAACGGCATAATTAGCTTACTTAGCTCATAAACGATCCATTTTACCTACGTTAGCTCTAAAATGATGCATTTTACCTAAGTTAGCTCATAAACGATCCATTTCACCTAAGTTACCTCACAAACGATGGCGTGCTTCTTCTTCTAGTCTTCTTCTTCTAGTCACCTTTTCCTAACTTTCTTATTTCCCATTTTGCAGATTTCATTCACTTCTCGGAAGCTAGCTTGCTATGATGGAGTGCTTGTTTTTTATTTCATTCTCTTCTAGTATTCTTCTAGCTTGCTACGATGGAACTTGCTATCTTGATAAAACTTTGCATTGTAATATGTATGTGCAACTTCCTAATGGTTGCAACTTATGTGTATGCGCAACTTCCTAATGGTTGCAACTTGCTATGTATGAATGGATGGAACTATATATGTATGTACGATGAAACTTATGTGCTGTTAAATAGCCATGTGAAATATATCTATATATGTCATATATATTTGCTGTGAAAATTGTTGGATTAAAAAAAACAGAAAAAAAGAGCCAATATGCAGGCTCTTTGCCGTCCGCCACCGAAGGCAATGGCTTCTTTGCCAACAGCCGCGGACGGCAAATGAGGCACGTGGCAGCCAACTGTGCTTCCTGGGAGCTGACCCATTTAGTCAGTTTGCCTACAGTGGCAGACGGCAAAGGCAGGACGAATTTTGCCGTCAGCGGCGGACGGCAAAGTCCTACCGTTAGCCACCTAACGGACTAACAACGAAATTTTTGCCGTCTGAGTTCTTTGCCGTCCGCTGCTGATGGCAAAGGCCCCTTTGCCGTCAGCCACCAAAAGCGGACGACAACGTAGCTCTTTACCAGACCTTTCTTTGCCGTCCATGTTTGCCGTCCGTGGCGGACTGCAAAGACCTTTGCCGTCCGCCATTCATGCCTTTGCCATCTGCCGTGGCAGACGGCAAAGTAGCTGATTCCTGTAGTGAACCTTACTCATGATACCAAGATGTTGTAGGGTGAAACCCTAGAGGGGATCTTTTCACACTTGGATGGGGGAAAGAGCAAGAACACACAAGAACACAAGGAGGAAATCACTCTAAAAAACCACAATCACACATCCCAGAGTAGCATACAAGAGATCCACAAGAATACATGAACAATTCAAGGAAAATAGCACTAGGGTAAAAGCTCTCCCCTCTAGGTGAGGTCTTGCATCCACAAGGTGGATCTTCTCCAAGAGGAGGTTTAGATCTCCAAGAGGAGGGGATACAAGGAGCAAAGCTCTCTAGTGGCTATCAAAATCTTTGCTAACCCCTCAAATGAGCTAGGAGATGAGTACTTAAAGGCCTAGGGACGAAATAGAAGGGAGAGGGGGATACAAGGGTCAAAACCCCAATTACACGCAGGCACTCTCGGAGGGGTCCGGGCACCCGGGGTAAAGTAGCCCGGGCACCCGGACCGGATAGGGCGCCGGCTGATGGAGGACCGGGCACCCGGGGGTCCTAGGCCCGGGCACCCGGGGTGGCCGCTGGTGGCTGGGGAGGCCGAGGCCGGGCACCCAAGGGTCCAAGGCCCGGGCACCTGGGCGGGGCTGGCGGCTGGTGCGGGGTAGGCCGGGCAACCGGGGTTGAGGGCCCGGGCACCCGGGGCGAGCTGGGCACCGTCCAAGTGGGGGTCGGGCACTCGTGGTGGGCTGGGGCGATGTCGACGCTGCGGCCAGGCACCCGGGGCCGAGATGGCCGGGCACCCGCAGTGTCCAGGAGGTTTGGTTCCTCCTCGTGGCTTCGAGTCCGGGCACCCCGGGTCCTTCTGTCCAGGTACCCGGGGTGTCCAGGAGCTCCTTTCCTTCATTCTTCTCGTCCACTTCTTCCTTCTCTTGCTCCATGGATGCTCGAGTCTCCATCTTCTCCTTCTCACGATTGTCTCCTTGGTATCTAAGGATGCATAACATGTCCTTATGAGGTAGAACCCAATTCTCATGCGGATCCGAACGAAACTCGAAGAGGAAAGAATTCACCTCGATCTCGACGGTGTGTGCACATTCTCTTGTCATTGGTCCTCCCAGTTCTTGTGGTGGTGATGGAGTGTCCATGTGGATGGGCGAGGGATGCTCCACATCAAAATTAAAGGCAATAAATGACCAAATGGGAAAACCCAAAGTTTCCCTCACTCAGGATCGTTGAGCATGGCGTCTAACTCGTACTCCAAAGGCGGAGGAGATTCTCTGGTTCTCTTGAGAGCTTGTGAGGTCCTGCGTGCCGTCGGGGCCGGACATGACGGCGGGCTAGGATCAACTCCCCTAGCAACCCATCGCTTGGAAGGCGGTGTTGGGGGTCTAAGAAAGGCGAGCTGAATGGCGGCGTGCTACTTCCTCCTTGGTGCCTTTGGCGGTCGTCTTCTTCACCTTGGGGCCTGCCCGAGCCGAAGAAGAAACCACCGGTTCTCGGTTACCTCTTTTGCAAAGGCGGTGCCATTGCCCAGGAGCCTGAGGGCCCACCTCAAGTCCTTCCTCCTCCTTGGGCGTTTCGGCCATCTGAGGCCCAACAACCTCTGCTCCGGCAGCCGCGGCCCCTAACGCCTCAAGCGCAGCAATCTCTTCATCAACACATTCCTCATCGGAGGAATTCCCGTCGCCCCGATCATCATCATCATCATCATCATCATCATAGCCGGCTGCCCCTGCAGCTTTGAGTCTCTAGGCCTCCTCAAGCCTGTTGCGTATGTACTCTTGCTCCTCCTTAGTGGTGCCCTTGGTGAAGTCTGTTTCCTTCCTGGTGGCCTTCTCCTCCAAGCTAGAGGTCCACTCCATCTTATCCTCCAATCTGGGCAACTTCCAATCTTCCTTGACCCCATTGGCATTGCAGTTCGGCATCCACTTGAGAATTTGGTCCGTGGTAGAGTTGATGTGCAGCGGAATGATTCTTGCCGGCAAGTGGAAGGTGCCGGCTTTGTGGAACAATTGCTCACACAACCAGGCATGGCTCATGACTGTCAGGTTGTTACCGTGACCTGGATAGAGCTACATCCAATCAGTGGCATTCTTATATTCCCGAGCAAATTTGTCCCTCTGCTATGTGACGCCAGAGGAAGTCGCCCCCCACATGCTCAATAGTGAGCCTGCAGCTTTTAGGTGAGTAATCATGTTCAGTGTTGGACGAAGGTTCTCGTCGGTGGCACCCAGGTCGCTTCAGTCCTTGTTGCGCACCACACAATCAGTCCGCGGCGAACAGGACGGAGGGGCATCTGGGTCTTGAATCCAACACCAATCACCCCTCCACTCTTCCACTTGTCGTGCAGCTACCCTCCAAGGTATCCCCAGTCTTCTCTCCTCCCCCGTGGAATCCAAGATATATTCCTTGAGAGGGATTTGTCCTCAATGCGGGGGATGTAGAAGTGGCGGAACAAATCTACATTGGGAGCAACCCCAATGAAATCTTTGCACAGATGGGCAAATACCGCCATGCACATCATAGCATTGGGTGTAAAATCCAGCATGTGGAATCCATAGGTGTACATCATGGTGCTGAAGAAATCGGAAAAGGGGGAAGAAAGCCTACGGTAAAAGTATGCGCAGAAAAAGGGATACGAGTCCTCTGGAATCTTGGGTCCGTCAGGGAGAGCTATTGGTGCTCCATGGTCTTTGGTCTTCCTCCCCCACATGTAGGCATACCTGTGGATCAAGGTGTTGCCATCCAAGCCCAACGGCGAGAAGACCACGTTCTCCCGCCGCCGCTGGCCAGCTCCTCCGTCTCTTTCTTCTTCTCCTATGGTCTCGGGTCCTCTGGCTTGGCTGTCTGTTTCCCATTTACGGTGCTCTTCTTGCACCCCATTTCTTTGGACGGGGGAAGAAGAAAGATCTAGCGTGGTACGGGCCGGATGGTGGCGGCGGGGGTGGTTTTCATCGCAAGGAAGAAGATGAAGCGGAAGGGGATAAGGGTGCGAATGAGCAACGCTCCTTCGCGTTGCCTTTTTATTGGGACCGCGCGAGGGGGCAGGCTCTCCACTGTTTCCCCTGCCAAAAACTGGCTTTAACAGGCGCACTACCCAGTAACTGCTGCAAATCCACGATTCCACGATCTGCAGTAATTGCGTGGGATGGATGTGTGATTGATGGGTCAACCGAGTCATTAATACATGGAAGCGGGTTTTCACCGTGTGTCGGTGCACTGTTTGGGCCTAACCAATGACGCCCACGGCACATATGGCTCAGTCCCGGGGGCTCCTGTCGGTGTAAAAAAACATGGGTGTTTGTTTCCCCTGACTTGTGATAGACTTGTGCGACCTCCGGGGCAGACTGACCTTGCCGGGCGCCTCAAGCTCAAGAATTACAAGAGCAAACTTACCAGAGAAGCCTTTAGGAGGGTCTCCTTTGATGGGAAGGCGAGCCCGGTAGGGTCAAGATCGCACCTACGGGCAAGGCCGCGCCGCCCCGACAGGCTCTCCATGACCTACAAGGCCAAAGCAAGGCCGCCAAGTTCAGAACCCGACAGGCTCCGTAACCGGCAAAATCACCGCCATGACGCCACCGCTCCATCTCATCGCACGCCAGTAGCTAATCGATGCAGTGTCGAGCTCTCAAGTGGCTAGGTGGATTTCGTCGGGCACGTGGCAACCCGCTAAAGAGGAGATTAGCTTTATTAACACCCGTGCAGATGGTGTGTCATGCTAATAAGAAGCGGAGAGATAAGCGGCGCGGCAAGCTCACTGGGCTCCGACCTCAGCACGACACCTAGAAGTGCATTTAATGCACTCTATCCTAACTGCCAGAGTTAGACACGGTTAGCTATCTAATCATACTAAAATGACGGTTTTGCCATGTGGTCACCCCTTAGCTATAAAAGGAGGCCCAAGGCAACCGAGCAAAAGGTTCGAATCTTTGATCCCTCAACACTTGTACACGTGTAGTTGATCTCCCCGAGGCACACTTGCTGAGCTGGAGCGCTCCGTGTCTTCGTGTTCCTCCAGATTAATCCACCGCAGCAGGAGGAGGGTTTTACGCTGCAAAGCGACCCGAACCTGGGTAAAAGAGAGTAGTCCATCACCGTGTTGCCCTTGTTGTTTCTACTCTTTGTGCAATGTGATCATCCCCCGCCGGACCACAAAGGGGCATCCCTGCCCCATAGGTTATCGTGCTCCCCCACGAAACCCAATGTGGACCATCTATTCCCTTTTTGTATTTTTTTATTTTCTCTCTCTCCATCTCCAACAATCATATGCATGTGAGAGACATATAGGGAAAATGGGGACCCTGTTGCATGCACGGACAAATAGAGGCTCAAAGAGGGTATGGTCGGACTTTGGCACGGCGTGTCCACAGACATTTGAGATGCCAAATTTGCTCATTTTGGTTGTAGATGCTCTTAATATTATTATTGTCATCGTCATCATTTATTTGTGAATTAAACCTATCAAAAATTCATAACTACCAACAGTTCCTATCGAGAGCCAGTCCACTCGGCCAATCGTGCTACCAAGTCCACGGAACCCTGCCTAGCAAGTAACAGCGCATGAAGCACGCGAACTCAGATCCACACGAAATCCAAAGAGGAGCCATCCTCTGTGGTGAGCACCGAGCAATCTTTGAAAGAGGAAAAACGAGGCCCACGCGTGCTGAAAGCAGAACAGAACGACATTGATTTACACACTTTCTGAGATTCCCGCTTGCCCATTTGGAGTTCCCCGGCAAACCGATTTTTTGTCGAAAGAGACCACCTACGCAATCAAATTGCCAAAAAGAACCCCTCCAAATAAAATTTACAAAAAGAACCCCCTCGACAGTGGCGGCAGGCGCGCCAAGCGACACGTGGCACCTGCCGCCACGGTGCCAGGCGGCAGCACCTGCCGCCAGTCAGCGAGACGGCAGCCTGCGAATAACGATTTTTTGTCTAAAAAGACCACCTGTCCAACAAAATTGACAAAAAAGACCAGTTTCAAACGAAATTGACAGAAGAGACCACCCTAGCCGTGGCGGCAGGTGCGGCAGCTGACGCGTGGCACCTGCCGCCACACTGGCAGGCGGCAGCACCTGCCGCCACAAGGCCACGCGGCAACTGGCGCATAACAGCCAGCCAACGCCCAAAACGGAATGTGGGGCTGCATGTGATCCCTGCTGCCTAGTGGTGCATGACTGTTTGCCTACGTTTCGTTTCGTCTGCATTTTGTTTCGTCTGACAAATAAGGGCGTTTTGTCTGTGTTTTGTTTCGTCTGCGTTTTGTTTCGTCTAACGAATAATGGCATAGATTCGTATGTCCCTATCGTTGATTCCTATACATATAGTGCACTGTATTTGCAAATAATAATCGTTTATTTACAAATAAAGCCTTCGGATCTCATTGTCGGCCTCCTCGCACTGACCTCAACGCCTGGCGGAACATTACCGTCGCAAGCCTCATTGTCGGCCTCCTCACGCCGGGATTCACCCGGCGGACTTTCACCGCCGCGGTCTCATCGATGGCCTCCTCACCCGGCGGAACTGCTCCGCCGCGGGCCTCATCGTCGGCCTCTTCGCACCGGCCTCATCGCCTGGCAGACCTTCGCCGTCGCAGGCCTCATCGTCGGCCTCCTCACGCCGACATCATCGCCAAGCGGACCTTCACCGCCGCGAGCCTCATCATCCGGCAGACCTGCTCCATCGCAGGCCTCATTGTCGGCCTCCTCACATCTGCCTCAACACCCATCTTCCTCCTCGCGTACCTTCCCCGCCGCTTCTCATTATGGGCCTCCTCGCACCGACATCATCGCCCGGCAGACCTTCACCATCACGGGCCTCATTGCCAGCCTCCTCGCGCTAGCCTCATCGCCCAGCGAACCTACTCCGTCGCGAGGGTCATCGTCGGCCTCCGGTGGCGAAGGTCCGCTGGGCGATGAGACCGACGATGAGGCTTGCGACATCGAAGGTCCGACAAGCGATGAGGCCGGTGCGAAGAGGCCGACGATGAGGCCCGCGGCGGAGCAGGTCCGCTGGGCGATGAGGCCTGCGCGAGGAGGCCGACGATGAGGCCAGCGGCAGTGAATGTCCGCTAGGCGACGAGGCTGGTGCGAAGAGGCCGACGATGAAACCCGCGGCGGTGAAGGTCCGCCGGGTGAATCGCCCAACGCGAGGAGGCCGACGGTGAGGCCTGCGGCGGTGATGTTCCGCGCGGCGTTGAGGCCGGTGCGAGAAGGCCGATGAAGAGGCCCGCAACGGAGGCTCGTATTATTATTCATAAATTAATGATTAGTATTTGCAAAAATAGTGGACTGCATGCCTAGAAATCAATAGCAGGGACATAGGAATATGTGGTATTATTCATCAGACGAAACGAAACGCAGACGAAACAAAACATAGATGAAACTACAGCAGACAAACAGTCCTGCCGCCACCCCACTAAGCGGCAGGGAGCACATGCAGCCCCCATTCCGTTCTTGGGGGCTTGCTGGCTGTTATGCGCCTGCTGCCGCCAGGCCATGTGGTGGCAGGGGCTGCCGCCTGCCGGCGTGGCGGCAGGTGCCACGCGTTGGCTGCCGCGCCTGCCGTCACGGTTGTGCTGGTCTCTTCTGCCAATTTCATTTGAAGGTGGTCTTTTTTGTCAATTTCGTTGGGTAGGTAGTCTTTTTGGACAAAAATTCGCGAATAACAGCCAGCGCGCCGCGAAACGCAACAGGAATCCGGTGGTGGGACCGGCCACCAATATGTGAGGCGGCAGCACTGTGCGCTGCGGGCCCAGCCGCCAGTCCGAGCGGCGGCAGCACTGCCCCGCCCGCGCGCGACAAAAAATCAAGTTTCAAAGTGTTAAGCATTGCAAGACCCAGAAAGAATGCCGCACAAGTTAGTCGATGGATGACGCGCAGGTTACATCGCTACTGCTAAGGGTGGATGATGATTGCAATGGAACAATGGATTCACTAGGCTGAGCTAGCGCTGCTCGTAGCAAGATGACACGGCAGCCAGCTAGTGTAGTGGAGTAGCAACGCGAGAAGCTGTCAGTCGCGCGCGGGCGGGGCAGTGCGGCAGCACAGTGCTGCCGGCTGGGCCCACAACGCACAGTATTGCCGCCTCCCATATTGGCGGCTGGTCCCACCACCGCATTTCCGTTCCGTTACGTGGCACGCTCGCTGTTATTCGCAAGCTGTCGCCTCGCCGGCTGGTGGCAGGTGCTGCCGCCTGGCACCGTGGCGGCAGGTGCCACGTGTCACCTGGCGCACCTGCCGCCACGGCCAAGGGGGTCCTTTTTCTCATTTTCATCCGAAGCGGGTCTTTTTTGTCAATTCAATTGCGCAGGTGGTCTCTTTCGACAAAAAGTCCGGCAAGCCGGTCCGACAGATACGTTGAAGTTGACCTTCACGCGTTGCGCATCGCGTACGCTTATACCAAATGCGTACGACCTTTTTGTACAAGACCAGCGATGTCTACACTACATCCCTAAAGTGAGCTGCGAGAGCTAGAGGATAATACGTACATGCGTGGATACGGATCCGGATTTCAGGAAGTTGGCCGAGCACATAGTATTATGCAGTCCACCTTTTTTCCCCTAAGATAAGAAATTACTCATAGGTATAGATACAGCGTTAATATTAAACGGGTCAGAAATCATTCTACACGTACGTAAGTACTCCTGCATCTACGTCTTCGGCTTGCAATTACGTAGAAAGAAAGAAAGAGGAACGTAAACTAGAGAAAGAATTATAGTAAAAAAAATCGACGGGAAACAAAAGACAAATGCAACACGCCCAAACAAAAGTCGATTATAGTAGTATGCGCGCATGCAAACTGTACTGCCAAAAGCTAGCAGCGATTTCATAGCATCATGCCGTCCAAGTCGGAACCCAAAGCGTACACCTTGCCGTCTAAATCTCCGCCGGTTTCTCGTTCGAAGCACGCGCGGATACATGCCCGCACACGGCGTTCCATCCGTCTGGATCGATCGAGGCCGGACGACGTCGTCGTCGTCGTGGCTCTCGACGACGGCGACGTGTGCGTGTGTCAAGCGGTGGTGGTGCACCGATCTGTACAGTCTTTGCGGCGGTGCCGCCCCACTATATCGGCGGCTTGGCGAGGCATATAGTGCATTCGTGAGCCGCTGCGTCATGGCCCGCCGCCCGGCCGTCTCTTTCCTAGCAAGGAATAAAAGATCAGGTCCCCATCCGCGCGCGGCTAAAAGCGTTCAACGGGCAGGCCATGAAAGGGTCATATGCGTGTACCGGCCACGGGCTATGGCCAACGGTCGTCTACTACTACCAACTAGTTAGTGAAAACACTAATGCCCACATGTGTGGACGTTTGCATCTCATTCACACGTGTGGATCCACGTTCATTTGTGGATGTACGAATCTTGGCATGTTTGTGGTGCATGTAGGACTAGGCTGGTGTGGGGGTATTCACCCGATCGTCCATACGTCCGTTTCATCACATGAAGGGGTCGATGTGTGGGCGTTTAGCCGTTCGCCCACACGTCAGTTTTCACTCACGCATAATGGTTGGTGTGTGGGCATTCGCCATCTCGCCCACACGCCCGTCTCCTCTCCCACACCCAAACTGCCAGTTGACATGTGTTTTGCAGTGTACATGCCAACTGCCCTAGTGTGCTTGTAAGCACATGACAACTCTCTATTTTTTTACCCGAACATGTCAGTTGCCATGTGTTTTGCAGGGTACACGGCAACTGCCCTAGTGTGCTTGTAAGAATATCGCAACTCTCCCTTTATCCGAACATGTTGTTTTGTCATGCCTTTTTGTAGCGCTACACGGCAACTGCCTAGTGTCAGTAGGTGGCAACTCCTAAGGTTTTCAAATCATGGCAACTGCTGTAAACCAGACCATACATGGCAATTGCTTAGCGTTATTAGGTGGCAACCTCTAAAGTTTTCAAATCATGGTAACTATAATAAACCAGACCGTACATGGCATTAGCTGCAGTTGTCCAACATGGCATCTCGCACTTGACCTGAGATGGCAACTACGGTTGAGCAACCATGACAACTGTAGTTGTCCGATATGGCAACTGTAGTTCAGTGTGACGCCCCCGATTCAATCGTACACTAATCATGCACGCAAATGTGTACGATCAAGATCAGGGACTCACGGGAAGGTATCACAACACAACTCTAAAATATAAATAAGTCATACAAGCATCATAATACAAGCCAGGGGCCTCGAGGGCTCGAATACAAGTGCTCGATCATAGACGAGTCAGCGGAAGCAACAATATCTGAGTACAGACATAAGTTAAACAAGTTTGCCTTAAGAAGGCTAGCACAAACTGGGATACAGATCGAAAGAGGCGTAGGCCTCCTTCCTAGGATCCTCCTAACTACTCCTGGTCGTCGTCAGCGGGCTGCACGTAGTAGTAGGCACCTCCGGTGTAGTAGGGGTCATCGTCGACGGTGGCGTCTGGCTCCTGGACTGCAGCATCTGGTTGCGACAACCAGAAAGAAAGGAAAGGGGGGAAAAGGGGGGAGAAAGCAACCGTGAGTACTCATCCAAGGTACTCGCAAGCAAGGAACTACACTATATATGCATGGGTATATGTGTAAGGAGGCCATATCAGTGGACTGAACTGCAGAATGCCAGAATAAGAGGGGGATAGCTAGTCCTATCGAAGACTACGCTTCTGGCAGGCTCCGTCTTGCAGCATGTAGAAGAGAGTAGATTGAAGTCCTCCAAGTAGCATCTCCAAGTAGCATCTCCAGTAGCATCGCATAGCATAATCCTACCCGGCGATCCTCCCCTCGTCGCCCTGTGGAAAAGCGATCACCGGGTTGTTTGTGGAACTTGGAAGGGTGTGTTTTATTAAGTATCAGGTTCTAGCTGTCATAAGGTCAAGGTACAACTCCAAGTCGTCCTGTTACCGAAGATCACGGCTATTCGAATAGATTAACTTCCCTGCAGGGGTGCACCACATAACCCAACACGCTCGATCCCATTTGGCCGGACACACTTTCCTGGGTCATGCCCTACCTCGGAAGATCAACACGTCGCAGCCCCACCTAGGCACAACAGAAAGGTCAGCACGCCGGTCTAAATCCTATGCGCGCAGGGGTCTGGGCCCATCGCCCATTGCACACCTGCACATTGCGTACGCGGCCGGTGAGCAGACCTAGCAACCTCCATTACAAAGGAAGTTGCGTTAACGCAGTCCAACCCGGCGCGCGCCGCTCAGTCGCTGACGTCACGAAGGCTTCGGCTGATACCACGACGTCGGGTGCCCATATCTTTCCCACGTAGTTGGTTAGTGCGTATAGGCCAGTAGCCAGACTCAGATCAAATACCAAGATCTCGTTAAGCGTGTTAAGTATCCGCGAACGCAGAACAGGGCCAGGCCCACCTGTCTCCTAGGTGGTCTCAACCTGCCCTGTCGCTCCACCACAAAGTAACAGTCGGGGGCCGTCGGGAACCCAGGCCCACCTCTACCGGGATGGAGCCACCTGTCTGTCCAGCCCCCACATCGGAATCACTTGCGGGTACTCAACGAGCTGACCCAACTTTAGTCACCATCTGTATAGTATGTATGTATGTATAGTATATACCCGTGATCACCTCCCGAGTGATCACGGCCCAATAGAATAGCAAGGCAGACTGACAAGAATGTAGGGCCAATGATGATAAACTAGCATCCTATACTAAGTATTTAGGATTGCAGGTAAGGTATCAATAGATGTAACAACAATGTCAGGCTATGCATCAGAATAGGATTAACGAAAAGCAGTAACATGCTACACTACTCTAATGCAAGCAGTAGAGAGTAGAATAGGCGATATCTGGTGATCAAAGGGGGGGCTTGCCTGGTTGCTCAGACAAGAAGGGGTCGTCAGTGACGTAGTTGACCACAGGGGCATCAGCATCGTCACAGGGTCTACCGGAGAGAAGAGGGGGGAGAAACAGTAAATACATAGCAAGCAAGTGCATAACAGGACAACAAGCAGAGCTAGACGTGTTCTAACGCGGTATGAGGTGATACCGGTGAGGGGGGAAAACATCCGGGAAAGTATCCCCGGTGTTCCGTGTTTTTGGACAGATAAACCGAAGGGGGGAAGTTGCGTGTTTGATATGCTAGGGGTGTGTGGCGGACGAACGGGTTGCATATCCGGAATCGTCTCGTCGTTTTGAGCAACTTTCATGGACAAAGTATTTTCATCCAGGTTACGGATTATTTTATATTAATTTTTAAAGATTTAATTCATTTTTAGAATTTATTTAATTATTTAATTCTAACATTATCCAGAATAGTGCATGCTGACGTCAGCATGACATCATCAGTCAACAGAGGTGTTGACTGGTCAACTGACGTGTGGGTCCCAGCTGTCATTGACTAACTAAACAGAATTAATTAGTTTTAACTAGTGATTAGGTTAATCTAAACAGTATTAATTAACTTAATTAATTAATTAATTAATTAACATTTATATTTCTTCTTATTATTAATTAATTTTTTTACTCTTTAAAAGAAACGTTCTAAGGGGCGTGGACCCCATTCGTCATAGACACCGAGGGCCCTAGCGGGTTAGCGGGCAGGGGCGCGCGGGCGGCTGGCGTCGCCCATGCTGAGGCCGAGCCCAACCGGGGGGGGGACAAGGCAAGGCCGCGGCCGGAGCGGGACTGAGCGGGCGTGGGCGACGACCGGCGACTGCGTATGGCAGCGGCGAAGGGAGGGAGTGGAGCGGGGGCCAACGCCTCGGAGGTGGGTGCAGATGGTCGCGGTGGCCGACGGGGTGGACGCGGGCGTTCCTGAGCAGAGGGGGCGAGTGAATGGAGCCCCAGGGGCGCCGGGCCCGGGCGGCGCCGCGGGGCAGCAGCAGGTCGGCGGGGAGCAGCTGGGGTGAGCGGGCTCGTGGCCGACGAGGGCTCGCAAGCCGCGCGCGGGGTGCAGGCGCAGCTTTGGCGCGATAGGACTGCAACGCGGCCCGTGTGGGCACGAGCGGCCGCAGCACCAAAGGGAAGGGGCGGCGGCTAGAGCCAGCGGGCCAGGGAAGGCCCCCGGGATGCGGGGCTGCACGTCTCGGCGCGGCAAGGGACGCGGCCAAGGGCGAGAGCGCGACGACGAGCGTCGGTGACAATGGCGAACGAGCTAGAGGAGGGGAGGCCGGAGCACAGGGCGAGGGAGAGAGAGGAGGGGCGCAGAGGCCGTGGCCTCACCGGAGTCGTAGGGTCTGGGCAGCGGTGGTCGAGGGGGGTGACAGGGACGGCGTCGGCGGAGCGGGTGCAGGTCGGTGGGGAAGGGCGCCGGCGAGGTAGAGGAGGCAGGCCGGCGAGATGGCGCGGGCTCCGGGCGGCGGCGTCCTGGCGCGGGGCGGCGAGGTCGTCGCGGCGATGGGCGATGGGATCGGGGGTTT
>NC_057807.1:235468669-235485150 GCF_018294505.1 Triticum aestivum
TGCCCAGTTGGGCCGGTGCCCCGGGGGGCCTTTCTCTCATCATCTTTTCTGTTTGTTTTCTGTTTTGTAGTTTCTTTTCCTTTTATTTCTCTTCTTTTCTGTTTTAAATCATTTTAAATTATCTAGGCATTTTATAAAAATGTGTTAGCTTTATTATAATTACCCAGGCATTTAACTGCACACCCTGAACATTTTAGTTTAATATTTTGAAAACTTTGTCGTTTGACATTAGTTTGAATTTGAATTTGAAACGTTTTCGAATCAACCTGATATTAACTACAGTGACCGAGGTGACATGGCACCATTAACATGAGATTATTGTAGCATGATTATCCGGGCGTCATAATTCTCCTCCACTACAAGAAATCTCGTCCCAAGATTTAGGAGCAGTTATAAGGGGGGAGAGATCTGGTTACGAAATTCTAACTATTCTTCTCGGTCATAGTTGCTCTTCTCGAAGAGGTCGGTCCATTACGTTGATGTCTTCAGTCCTCTGCTTCAGGTCATCATGAAGAAGTTTGTCGAGAGCAAAGTAAGAAGGTACCATGAGAAGTTTCAAACCGATAGGCAAGCGTTTGATGCCTTATCAGAAGGTGAAAGGGGTTCTGAGCTTCGAGAATAAGTATTGCGTCTGATATCTGAATAGATCACTTGGCAGGTGGCCCGTGAGTTACATAAGAAGTCAAGCGCAGGAATAACTTTGGAAACCGGGGGTGTACAGGAGAGTCAGGTTTCGATCCTGTGGAACTGTGGGTTATGGGCCCACCATGTGGGTTAAAAGTATTAAGGGCAGAGACGTCTTGCGTGATCATGCAAGCAAGGTATGTCAGAGGATAGCCTATCAGTTATGTCGGCATCAACATCAGTACCAAGGGCTTGGGACGAAGAGAACCATTATCCTGCTCGTTGAACGAGGTGGACCAGTAGGCAAAGTTCTCGTCCATCGGTGGTTACCGAAATGTCATCAAAAAAAAGTAACAGGGTCTCACTGGCAGAGTTGTACACTGAGGTGTTTACATAAGAAGTGAATTATTACTGCTTAGGCTATATAGATCACAAGAAAGGTCAAACAAACCAATGGAAAGGAAAATGTGATCATCAGGTTAAACAGAACAATGGAAAGGAAAAATGTGTTTAAACACATATTTCAGGGGTATGTCCTTCCCAAAGTCTAGCAGAGGATGATATCCAAGACATGATATAAGGTAGAAAACCCTTTAGATAAGAGACGAGAAATTTCATGACATTAGCCATACAACGGTGTTTGGGTAATTTCAACAAGAAACATTTAGTATGGTGCTTCAAATGTTCTTATTGAAAATCGGAGTACCATAGACATGCTTCGAGATAGCACTGCCATGTTATTCAAGCAAAGGTCAGACTTTGGATACACAAAGGATTCATCGGAAACAACTTATAGGATAAGTCCTACAATTTCCTCATGGAAGAATGGATAACCTTGCTGAAAAAGAATCTATAACAATAGGGCCTCCGGCCAGGTGTGCTAGGCATGACATCACCTTACCGGGTCACATAAAGACCATTGTTATAACTCTTGGAAATATGTTCCAACCATCATATCTGACCGAGATTCAGATCTGATTGGTGTCAGGATACCTCAAACTCACGACGCTCGAGGAGAAAAGGTGCGACACAAATTGACGAGATGACATCGAAGATTCTCGGGAAATGAACTATGGAAGCGAGTTCCGAAACAAGAGTTCATCATTAAATCAAGAAGAGGATGAGGAGGTGACTGATGGACTCAGCGATAATTCATCGAGGTATCCAAAAGATGGATCTCCACAATTATGTGGATAAGGAGATAACATTGGTCATATCAAATGATATAAGGAAGTAAGCTCGAGGAAAACATACACAATTAAACATTGGTTGAAAGGTGCGCCCAAAATATGGGTTGGGTTGCACGACCAATGTCAGAATGGTGATTCAATAATTAATAGTCTAAGAATGAACGACCAACCATTAACTTCGAAGCAATAGGGTTGCTAGAAGTGCAAAATCCAAATAACACCGCTCACCTGTTGGTACCCCGGTTGGAATCAACATGAGGACCAAGAAAGAATGGTGATGGTGAGAAGTATCACTATACCAAGAATTCTTAAGAGGTGGAGTAATCCTCACGACATTCTTGACACAAAAGATGGTAACACTCCAAGGTAAAGAAGAATAAATGCTGGATAGCAAGGAACTCAAGGTATAACACAAAACACGAACAAGTTTGTGTTGGAGGGAAGGCAATAAAGTGGCCGATGATAACACAACTCATCGAGGGCAAGGATGGTATTTCCCATGAAGAATTCAATAGATATTTTGGAAGAGCATCAAAATGTTGATGATGATCATGACACATTTGTCAAGAGAATTCATGAAGATGTAATCAATCGGCGATGACATCAAGTCAAAGGAATGATGAAGCGAAAGGTTATTGGAACCACGAGTACGACACAAACTCGAAATCAAGCTTGTTGTTCAAGGTGAAATGATATGACAAGGAAAATTGACGCAAGCTTAGCTCATCGTCGAAAGTGGTGCTCCGAGAATAAGGACCAGGTAGCACCATTAAAATCATCACGACAATCATATAGCCAAACAGGATATGAGTGCGGTGATCGGGTACAAACTCGTACGCAAGGAAGATTACTAAGAGTTGTTGAACCACAGCGCGGACTCGGTTCAGTTATCGGTGTCTTTGAGTATTTAATAACTCGAAGCCCGTGCAAAATTGGAATCCGTGAGAATGTAGTACTTGATGAAGAACTCGTAAGAAGTTATGCAGTTCCATGATAATCTCGAGATACCAGGGGGTGATACTCGATGACAGATCAAAGTAGAGGTTGGACTGGGGTATTGCTCTGCACAAGACAAGTGCTTAAACTTGCACAAGAAATGGTAAGTAAAGGAGAACGTGGTCGGGACCACGATTGCAAAAAGGCATGATCCCAGATATAAGATGAATTAATACCAAGGGAATAATTAATGTAAGAGAAGCTTTAATGATAAGATCTACATCGTGTCCATGGGCATGAACACAAAGTTCAAGGTCGACTTCCACTTCTTCAATGCATAACCTTTCATTCACTGCTCTATTAAAGTGATTTGAGTGCGAAGACCTACTTGGTGAATTACCAAAGGAGTAGGAACCTTGAAAAACTTTCGGGTTCACACCGATTAAGAAAGGCATAGGTTCAACCCATTGGGGCATCTCAGAAACATATACCACAAGCTTCGAGAGTAATTATCACCAGCTCGAAAGCAGAGCAGGGTTGGTCAATCAGAGGATAGGATTTACCAATGGAGAAAGAACTTCCAAAGTGATTGAATGTGGAGGACGCTATCGGATAAAACCCAACAAAGGATCCGGTGGTCCTCAAGGGATCTGATGTGAGCATCGGTACTCAACTAGAGGAAGAAACAATGCAAGGAGATATGATTATAGAAACTACTGACTAATTCCAAGCTCAAATGGAAAGGAAATATGATTTACAAATCAAAGGATCGGAAGCAAACGCTCTGACCAAGGATGGATAAATTGAGTAGGCTTAGGGGTACAAGCGATGGCAATTTGATTGGTCGAGAACCAACTCCTGTTCAAATGACATCTGAGATGGAAAGATGAATTCTAGGATTCGACTGAGGAATGCGAGCATCCTCAACCTATTGAATCAACGGACTTAAAATGATAAAGACAAGGGATGCCTATAAGATTACGAGACTTATGGGATTAACCATAATGCAAGCAAGCAAGAATTTCAAGAGCAATAGGCTGCTGAGGATTTTCAGAAAATCGAATGGTATTTCGAGGACTTATGTGAAACACATGACCGGGTAGGGATGAGCGGATACTCGGCAAGTGCGAGGAATTATCCGTAGGGGTATTTATGTGGCTAGTAACTGCAAGGCAATAGGCACAAAGTATTCTCGGAATATCTGAAGTATTTCAGGGTATCTTGTAATAACAAGAACAATTGAAAGTGAAGCTATGGACGACAAGTGTATGTAGTTATCCATAAAGAATTATCGGTTGTAGGGATCACAATGGCCAAGGGCACAAGGGTCTCGGAAAAGCATCCGAGAGTGTCTTCAGAATCTTCTGGTGCAGCAGGCGATCATCTGGCCCGAAGGGGCTCTCCGGGAGGAAGTATTTTCGAGAACCTAAAGTTAGATTTTAGCAAAATCATTTAACCTGAATGGAAGAGAGTTCAGAGTCCCAGAGTAAAGGTCGAGGAATAAAAGATCCTACTACCACCCAATGGCGACGTGGGCCGTAAGCCGCACAGCCATGTTAGTAAAAGTTTTTTTTCAATGACTAGACTCGACTTCGGCCAAGGAGTTGGAAAGGGGGATTCCTACAGGCAGTCGGCTCTGATACCAACTTGTGACGCCCCCGATTCAATCGTACACTAATCATGCACGCAAATGTGTACGATCAAGATCAGGGACTCACGGGAAGATATCACAACACAACTCTAAAACATAAATAAGTCATACAAGCATCATAATACAAGCCAGGGGCCTCGAGGGCTCGAATACAAGTGCTCGATCATAGACGAGTCAGCGGAAGCAACAATAACTGAGTACAGACATAAGTTAAACAAGTTTGCCTTAAGAAGGCTAGCACAAACTGGGATACAGATCGAAAGAGGCGCAGGCCTCCTGCCTGGGATCCTCCTAACTACTCCTGGTCGTCGTCAGCGGGCTGCACGTAGTAGTAGGCACCTCCGATGTAGTAGGGGTCATCGTCGACGATGGCGTCTGGCTCCTGGACTCCAGCATCTGGTTGCGACAACCAGAAAGAAAGAAAAGGGGGGAAAAGGGGGGAGAAAGCAACCGTGAGTACTCATCCAAGGTACTCACAAGCAAGGAACTACACTATATATGCATGGGTATATGTGTAAGGAGGCCATATCAGTGGACTGAACTGCAGAATGCCAGAATAAGAGGGGGATAGCTAGTCCTATCAAAGACTACGCTTCTGGCAGGCTCCGTCTTGCAGCATGTAGAAGAGAGTAGATTGAAGTCCTCCAAGTAGCATCTCCAAGTAGCATCTCCAGTAGCATCGCATAGCATAATCCTACCCGACGATCCTCCCCTCGTCGCCCTGTGGAAAAGCGATCACCGGGTTGTCTGTGGAACTTGGAAGGGTGTGTTTTATTAAGTATCCGGTTCTAGTTGTCATAAGGTCAAGGTACAACTCCAAGTCGTCATGTTACCGAAGATCACGGCTATTCGAATAGATTAACTTCCCTGCAGGGGTGCACCACATAACCCAACACGCTCGATCCCATTTGGCCGGACACACTTTCCTGGGTCATGCCTGGCCTCGGAAGATCAACACGTCGCAGCCCCACCTAGGCACAACAGAGAGGTCAGCACACCGGTCTAAATCATATGCATGCAGGGGTCTGGGCCCATCGCCCATTGCACACCTGCACGTTGCGTACGCGGCCGGTGAGCAGATCTAGCAACCTCCATTACAAAGGAAGTTGCGTTAACGCAGTCCAACCCGGCGCGCGCCGCTCAGCCGCTGACGTCACGAAGGCTTAGGCTGATACCACGACGTCGAGTGCCCATATCTTTCCCACGTAGTTGGTTAGTGCGTATAGGCCAGTAGCCAGACTCAGATCAAATACCAAGATCTCGTTAAGCATGTTAAGTATCCGCGAACGCTGAACAGGGCCAGGCCCACCTGTCTCCTAGGTGGTCTCAACCTGCCCTGTCGCTCCGCCACAAAGTAACAGTCGGGGGCCGTCGGGAACCCAGTCCCACCTCTACCGGGATGGAGCCACCTGTCCGTCCAGCCCCCACATCGGAATCACTTGCGGGTACTCAACGAGCTGACCCGACTTTAGTCACCATCTGTATAGTATGTATGTATGTATAGTATATACCCGTGATCGCCTCCCAAATGATCACGGCCCAATAGAATAGCAAGGCAGACTGACAAGAATGTAGGGCCAATGATGATAAACTAGCATCCTATACTAAGTATTTAGGATTGCAGGTAAGGTATCAACAGATGTAGCAACAATGTCAGGCTATGCATCAGAATAGGATTAACGGAAAGCAGTAACATGCTACACTACTCTAATGCAAGCAGTAGAGAGTAGAATAGGCGATATCTGGTGATCAAAGGGGGGGCTTGCCTGGTTGCTCAGACAAGAAGGGGTCGTCGGTGATGTAGTCGACCACAGGGGCACAACATCGTCACAGGGTCTACCGGAGAGAAGAGGGGGGAGAAACAGTAAATACATAGCAAGCAAGTGCATAACAGGACAACAAGCAGAGCTAGACGTGTTCTAACGCGGTATGAGGTGATACCGGTGAGGGGGGGAAACATCCGGGAAAGTATCCCCGGTGTTCCGTGTTTTCGGATAGATGAACTGGAGGGGGAAAGTTGCGTGTTCGATATGCTAGGGGTGTGTGGCAGACGAACGGGTTGCATATCCGGAATCGTCTCGTCGTTTTGAGCAACTTTCATGTACAAAGTATTTTCATCCAGGTTACGGATTATTTTATATTAATTTTTAAAGATTTAATTCATTTTTAGAATTTATTTAATTATTTAATTCTAACATTATCCAGAATAGTGCACGCTGACATCATCATGACATCATCAGTCAACAGAGGTGTTGACTGGTCAACTGACGTGTGGGTCCCAGCTGTCATTGACTAACTAAACAGAATTAATTAGTTTTAACTAGTGATTAGGTTAATCTAAACAGTATTAATTAACTTAATTAATTAATTAATTAATTAATTAATTAACATTTATATTTCTTCTTATTATTAATTAATTTTTTTACTCTTTAAAAGAAACGTTCTAAGGGGCGTGGACCCCATTCGTCATAGACACCGAGGGCCCTAGCGGGTTAGCGGGCAGGGGCGTGCGGGTGGCTGGCGTCGCCCGTGCTGAGGCCGAGCCCAACCGGGGGGGGACAAGGCAAGGCCGCGGCCGGAGCGGGACTGAGCGGGCGTGGCCGGCGTGGGCGACGACCGGCGACTGCGTATGGCAGTGGCGAAGGGAGGGAGTGGAGCGGGGGCCAACGCCTCGGAGGCGGGTGCAGATGGTCGCGGTGGCCGACGGGGTGGCCGCGGGCGTTCCTGAGCAGAGGGGACGAGTGAATGGAGCCCTAGGGGCGCCGGGCCCGGGCGGCGCCGCGGGGCAGCAGCAGGTCGGCGGGGAGCAGCTGGGGTGAGCGGGCTCGTGGCCGACGAGGGCTCGCGAGGCGCGCGCGGGGTGCAGGCGCAGCTTTGGCGCGACAGGACTGCAACGCGGCCCGTGTGGGCTGTTGGGTTTCGTAGTAATTTCAAAAATTTTCCTACGCGCACACAGAATCATGTGATGCATAGCAACGAGAGGAGAGTGTTGTCTACGTACCCAACGCAGACCGACTGCGGAAGCGATGACACGACGTAGAGGAAGTAGTCGTACGTCTTCACGATCCAACCGATCAAGCACCGAAACTACGGTACCTCCGAGTTCGAGCACACGTTCAGCTCGATGACGATCCCCGGACTCCGATCCAGCAAAGTGTCGGGGAAGAGTTTCGTCAGCACGACGGCGTGGTGACGATCTTGATGAACTACAGCAGCAGGGCTTCGCCTAAACTCCGCTACAGTATTATCGAGGAATATGGTGGCAGGGGGCACCGCACACGGCTAAGGAATCGATCACGAGGATCAACTTGTGTCAACTTGTGTCTTTAGAGGTGCCCCTGCCTCCGTATATAAAGGAGCCAAGGGGGGAGGAGGCGCCGGCCAGGAGGAGGTGGCGTAGGAGGAGTCCTACTCCTACCGGGAGTAGGACTCCCCCCCCCCCAATCCTATTCCAACTAGGATTCCCAAGGGGGAAAGAGGGAGAGGGGTGGCCGGCCACCTCTCCTAGTCCTAATAGGACTAGGGGAAGGGGGGAGGCGCGCAGCCCCCTTGGGCTGCCCCTTTCTCCTTTCCACTAAGGCCCATGAAGGCCCATATGGTTCCCGGGGGGTTCCGGTAACCTCCCGGTAACCCGGTAAAATCCTGATTTCACCCGGAACACTTCCGATGTCCAAACATAGGCTTCCAATATATCAATCTTTATGTCTCGACCATTTCGAGACTCCTCGTCATGTCCGTGATCACATCCGGGACTCCGAACAACCTTCGGTACATCAAAATGCATAAACTCATAATATAACTGTCATCGTAACCTTAAGCGTGCGGACCCTACGGGTTCGAGAACAATGTAGACATGACCGAGACACGTCTCCGGTCAATAACCAATAGCGGGACCTGGATGCCCATATTGGCTCCTACATATTCTACGAAGATCTTTATCGGTCAGACCGCATAACAACATACGTTGTTCCCTTTGTCATCGGTATGTTACTTGCCCGAGATTCGATCGTCGGTATCCAATACCTAGTTCAATCTCGTTACCGGCAAGTCTCTTTACTCGTTCCGTAATACATCATCTCACAACTAACATATTATTTGTAATGCTTGCAAGGCTTATGTGATGTGTATTACCGAGAGGGCCCAGAGATACCTCTCCGACAATCGGAGTGACAAATCCTAATCTCGAAATACGCCAACCCAACATCGACCATTGGAGACACCTGTAGTACTCCTTTATAATCACCCAGTTACATTGTGACGTTTGGTAGTACCCAAAGTGTTCCTCCGGTAAACGGGAGTTGCATAATCTCATAGTCATAGGAACATGTATAAGTCATGAAGAAAGCAATAGCAACATACTAAACGATCGGGTGCTAAGCTAATGGAATGGGTCATGTCAATCAGATCATTCTACTAATGATGTGACCTCGTTAATCAAATAACAACTCTTTGTTCATGGTTAGGAAACATAACCATCTTTGATTAACGAGCTAGTCAAGTAGAGGCATACTAGTGACACTATGTTTGTCTATGTATTCACACATGTATTATGTTTCCGGTAAATACAATTTTAGCATGAATAATAAACATTTATCATGATTATAAGGAAATAAATAATAACTTTATTATTGCCTCTAGGGCATATTTCCTTCAGTCTCCCACTTGCACTAGAGTCAATAATCTAGATTACACTGTAATGATTGTAACACCCATGGAGCCTTGGTGCTGATCATGTTTTGCTCGTGGAAGAGGCTTAGTCAACGGGTCTGCAACATTCAGATCTGTATGTATCTTGCAAATCTCTATGTCTCCCACCTGGACTAGATCCCGGATGGAGTTGAAGCGTCTCTTGATGTGTTTGGTCCTTTTGTGAAATCTGGATTCCTTTGCCAAGGCAATTGCACCAGTATTGTCACAAAAGATTTTCATTGGACCCGATGCACTAGGTATGACACCTAGATCGGATATGAACTCCTTCATCCAGACTCCTTCATTTGCTGCTTCCGAAGCAGCTATGTCTTCCGCTTCACATGTAGATCCCGCTACAACGCTTTGTTTAGAACTGCACCAACTGACAGCTCCACCGTTTAATGTAAACACGTATCCGGTTTGCGATTTAGAATCGTCCGGATCAGTGTCAAAGCTTGCATCAACGTAACCTTTTACGATGAGCTCTTTGTCACTTCCATATACGAGAAACATATCCTTAGTCCTTTTCAGGTATTTCAGGATGTTCTTGACCGCTGTCCAGTGATCCATTCCTGGATTACTTTGGTACCTCCCTGCTAAACTTATAGCAAGGCACACATCAGGTCTGGTACACAGCATTGCATACATGATAGAGCCTATGGCTGATGCATAGGGAACATCTTTCATGTTCTCTCTATCTTCTGCAGTGGTCGGGCATTGAGTCTTACTCAATTTCACACCTTGTAACACAGGCAAGAACCCTTTCTTTGCTTGATCCATTTTGAACTTCTTCAAAATTTTGTCAAGGTATGTGCTTTGTGAAAGTCCAATTAAGCGTCTTGATCTATCTCTATAGATCTTAATGCCTAATATGTAAGCAGCTTCACCGAGGTCTTTCATTGAAAAACTTTTATTCAAGTATCCCTTTATGCTATCCAGAAATTCTATATCATTTCCAATCAGTAATATGTCATCCGCATATAATATCAGAAATGCTACAGAGCTCCCACTCACTTTCTTGTAAATACAGGCTTCTCCGAAAGTCTGTATAAAACCAAATGCTTTGATCACACTATCAAAACGTTTATTCCAACTCCGAGAGGCTTGCACCAGTCCATAAATGGATCGCTGGAGCTTGCACACTTTGTTAGCTTCCTTTGGATCAACAAAACCTTCTGGTTGCATCATATACAACTCTTCTTCCAGGAATCCATTCAGGAATGCAGTTTTGACATCCATTTGCCAAATTTCATAATCATAAAATGCGGCAATTGCTAACATGATTCGGACGGACTTAAGCATCGCTACGGGTGAGAAGGTCTCATCGTAGTCAATTCCTTGAACTTGTCGAAAACCTTTTGCGACAAGTCGAGCTTTGTAGACAGTAACATTACCATCAGCGTCAGTCTTCTTCTTAAAGATCCATTTATTCTCAATTGCTTGCCGATCATCGGGCAAGTCAACCAAAGTCCATACTTTGTTCTCATACATGGATCCCATCTCAGATTTCATGGCTTCAAGCCACTTTGCGGAATCTGGGCTCACCATCGCTTCTTCATAGTTCGTAGGTTCATCATGATCTAGTAGCATGACTTCCAGAACAGGATTTCCGTACCACTCTGGCGCGCATCTTACTCTGGTTGATCTACGTGGTTCAGTAGTATCTTGATCTGAAGTTTCATGATCATTATCATTGGCTTCCTCACTAACCGGTGTAGGTGTCACTGAAACAGTTTTCTGTGATGAACTACTCTCCAGTAAGGGAGCAGGTACAGTTACCTCGTCAAGTTCTACTTTCCTCCCACTCACTTCTTTTCGAGAGAAACTCCTTCTCTAGAAATGATCCATTCTTAGCAACGAATGTTTTGCCTTCGGATCTGTGATAGAAGGTGTACCCAACAGTTTCCTTTGGGTATCCTATGAATACACATTTCTCCGATTTGGGTTCGAGCTTATCAGGTTGAAGCTTTTTCACATAAGCATCGCAGCCCCAAACTTTAAGAAACGACAACTTTGGTTTCTTGCCAAACCATAGTTCATAAGGCGTCGTCTCAACGGATTTTGATGGTGCCCTATTTAACGTGAATGCGGCCGTCTCTAAAGCATAACCCCAAAATGATAGCGGTAAATCTGTAAGAGACATCATAGATCGCACCATATCTAGTAAAGTACGATTACGACGTTCGGACACACCATTGCGCTGTGGTGTTCCGGGTGGCGTGAGTTGTGAAACTATTCCACAGTTTTTCAAATGTACACCAAACTCGTAACTCAAATATTCTCCTCCACGATCAGATCGTAGAAACTTTATTTTCTGGTTACGATGATTTTCAACTTCACTCTGAAATTCTTTGAACTTTTCAAATGTTTCAGACTTATGCTTCATTAAGTAGATATATCCATATCTGCTCAAATCATCTGTGAAGGTGAGAAAATAACGATATCCGCCACGAGCCTCAATATTCATCGGACCACATACATCGGTATGTATGATTTCCAACAAATCTGTTGCTCTCTCCATAGTACCGGAGAACGGTGTTTTAGTCATCTTGCCCATGAGGCACGGTTCGCAAGTACCAAGTGATTCATAATCAAGTGGTTCCAAAAGTCCATTAGTATGGAGTTTCTTCATGCGTTTTACACCGATATGACCTAAACGACAGTGCCACAAATAAGTTGCACTTTCATTATCAACTCTGCATCTTTTGGTTTCAACATTATGAATATGTGTATTACTACTATCGAGATTCAGTAAGAATAGACCACTCTTCAAGGGTGCATGACCATAAAAGATATTACTCATATAAATAGAACAACCATTATTCTCTGATTTAAATGAATAACCGTCTCGCATTAAACAGGATCCAGATATAATGTTCATGCTCAACGCTGGCACCAAATAACAATTATTTAGGTCTAATATTAATCCCGAAGGTAGATGTAGAGGTAGCGTGCCGACCGCGATCACATCGACTTTGGAACCGTTTCCCACGCGCATCGTCACCTCGTCCTTTGCCAGTGCCCGCTTATTCTGTAGTCCCTGTTTCGAGTTGCAAATATTAGCAACAGAACCAGTATCAAATACCCAGGTGCTACTGCGAGCTCTAGTAAGGTACACATCAATAACATGTATATCATATATACCTTTGTTCACCTTGCCATCCTTCTTATCCGCCAAATACTTGGGGCAGTTCCGCTTCCAGTGACCAGTCTGCTTGCAGTAGAAGCACTCAGTTTCAGGCTTAGGTCCAGATTTAGGTTTCTTCTCTTGAGCAGCAACTGGCTTGCTGTTCTTCTTGAAGTTCCCTTTCTTCTTTCCTTTGCCCTTTTTCTTGAAACTAGTGGTTTTGTTAACCATCAACACTTGATGCTCCTTTTTGATTTCTACCTCCGCAGCTTTCAGCATTGCGAAGAGCTCGGGAATAGTCTTGTTCATCCCTTGCATATTATAGTTCATCACGAAGCTCTTGTAGCTTGGTGGCAGTGATTGGAGAATTCTGTCGATGACGCAATCATCCAGAAGATTAACTCCCAATTGAATGAAGTGATTATTATACCCAGACATTTTGAGTATATGCTCACTGACAGAACTGTTCTCCTCCATCTTGCAGCTATAGAACTTATTGGAGACTTCATATCTCTCAATCCGGGCATTTGCTTGAAATATTAACTTCAACTCCTGGAACATCTCATATGCTCCATGACGTTCAAAACGTCGTTGAAGTCCCGATTCTAAGCCGTAAAGCATGGCACACTGAACTATTGAGTAGTCATCAGCTTTGCTCTGCCAGACGTTCATAACATCTGGCGTTGCTCCAGCAGCAGGCCTGGCACCCAGCGGTGCTTCCAGGACGTAATTCTTCTGTGCAGCAATGAGGATAATCCTCAAGTTACGGACCCAGTCCGTGTAATTGCTACCATCATCTTTCAACTTTGCTTTCTCAAGGAACGCATTAAAATTTAACGGAACAACAGCACGGGCCATCTATCTACAATCAACATAAACAAGCAAGATACTATCAGGTACTAAGTTCATGATAAATTTAAGTTCAATTAATCATATTACTTAAGAACTCCCACTTAGATAGACATCCCTCTAATCCTCTAAGTGATTACGTGATCCAAATCAACTAAACCATAACCGATCATCACGTGAGATGGAGTAGTTTTCAATGGTGAACATCGTTATGTTGATCATATCTACTATATGATTCACGCTCGACCTTTCGGTCTCCGTGTTCCGAGGCCATATCTGCATATGCTAGGCTCGTCAAGTTTAACCTGAGTATTCTGCGTGTGCAAAACTGGCTTGCACCCGTTGTAGATGGACGTAGAGCTTATCACACCCGATCATCACGTGGTGTCTGGGCACGACGAACTTTGGCAACGGTGCATACTCAGGGAGAACACTTCTTGATAATTTAGCGAGAGATCATCTTATAATGCTACCGTCAATCAAAGCAAGATAAGATGCATAAAAAGATAAACATCACATGCAATCAATATAAGTGATATGATATGGCCATCATCATCTTGTGCTTGTGATCTCCATCTCCGAAGCACCGTCATGATCACCATCGTCACCGGCGCGACACCTTGATCTCCATCGTAGCATCGTTGTCGTCTCGCCAATCTTATGCTTCCACGACTATCACTACCGTTTAGTAATAAAGTAAAGCATTACATTGCGATTGCATTGCATACAATAAAGCGACAACCATATGGCTCCTGCCAGTTGCCGATAACTCGGTTACAAAACATGATCATCTCATACAATAAAATTCAGCATCATGCCTTGACCATATCACATCACAACATGCCCTGCAAAAACAAGTTAGACGTCCTCTACTTTGTTGTTGCATGTTTTACGTGGCTGCTACGGGCTTAAGTAAGAACCAATCTCACCTATGCATCAAAACCACAACGATAGTTTGTCAAATAGACTCCGTTTTAACCTTCGCAAGGACCGGGCGTAGCCATACTTGGTTCAACTAAAGTTGGAGAGGCAGTCGCCCGCAAGCCATCTCTGTGCAAAGCACGTCGAGGGAATCGGTCTCGCGTAAGCGTACGCGTAAGGTTGGTCCGGGTCGTCTCGTCCAACAATACCGCCGAACCAAAGTATGACATGCTGGTAGGCAGTATGACTTGTATCGTCCACAACTTACTTGTGTTCTACTTGTGCATATAACATCAACATCATTAACCTAGGCTCGGATGCCACTGTTGGGTTTCGTAGTAATTTCAAAAAATTTCCTACGCGCACACAGGATCATGTGATGCATAGCAACGAGAGGAGAGTGTTGTCTACGTACCCAACGCAGACCGACTGCGGAAGCGATGACACGACGTAGAGGAAGTAGTCGTACGTCTTCACGATCCAACCGATCAAGCACCGAAACTACGACACCTCCGAGTTCGAGCACACGTTCAGCTCGATGACGATCCCCGGACTCCGATCCAGCAAAGTGTCGGGGAAGAGTTTCGTCAGCACGACGGCGTGGTGACGATCTTGATGAACTACGGCAACAGGGCTTCGCCTAAACTCCGCTACAGTATTATCGAGGAATATGGTGGCGGGGGGCACCGCACGCGGCTAAGGAATCGATCACGAGGATCAACTTGTGTCAACTTGTGTCTTTAGAGGTGCCCCTGCCTCCGTATATAAAGGAGCCAAGGGGGGAGGAGGCGCCGGCCAGGAGGAGGTGGCGCAGGAGGAGTCCTACTCCTACCGGGAGTAGGACTCCCCCCCCCCAATCCTATTCCAACTAGGATTCCCAAGGGGGAAAGAGGGAGAGGGGTGGCCGGCCACCTCTCCTAGTCCTAATAGGACTAGGGGAAGGGGGGAGGCGCGCAGCCCCCTTGGGCTGCCCCTTTCTCCTTTCCACTAAGGCCCATGAAGGCCCATATGGTTCCCGGGGGGTTCCGGTAACCTCCCGGTAACCCGGTAAAATCCCGATTTCACCCGGAACACTTCCGATGTCCAAACATAGGCTTCCAATATATCAATCTTTATGTCTCGACCATTTCGAGACTCCTCGTCATGTCCGTGATCACATCCGGGACTCCGAACAACCTTCGGTACATCAAAATGCATAAACTCATAATATAACTATCATCGTAACCTTAAGCGTGCGGACCCTACGGGTTCGAGAACAATGTAGACATGACCGAGACACGTCTCTGGTCAATAACCAATAGCGGGACCTGGATGCCCATATTGGCTCCTACATATTCTACGAAGATCTTTATCGGTCAGACCGCATAACAACATACGTTGTTCCCTTTGTCATCGGTATGTTACTTGCCCGAGATTCGATCGTCGGTATCCAATACCTAGTTCAATCTCATTACCGGCAAGTCTCTTTACTCGTTCCGTAATACATCATCTCACAACTAACATATTAGTTGTAATGCTTGCAAGGCTTATGTGATGTGTATTACCGAGAGGGCCCAGAGATACCTCTCCGACAATCGGAGTGACAAATCCTAATCTCAAAATACGCCAACCCAACATCGACCATTGGAGACACCTGTAGTACTCCTTTATAATCACCCAGTTACGTTGTGACGTTTGGTAGTACCCAAAGTGTTCCTCCGGTAAACGGGAGTTGCATAATCTCATAGTCATAGGAACATGTATAAGTCATGAAGAAAGCAATAGCAACATACTAAACGATCGGGTGCTAAGCTAATGGAATGGGTCATGTCAATCAGATCATTCTACTAATGATGTGACCTCGTTAATCAAATAACAACTCTTTGTTCATGGTTAGGAAACATAACCATCTTTGATTAACGAGCTAGTCAAGTAGAGGCATACTAGTGACACTATGTTTGTCTATGTATTCACACATGTATTATGTTTCCGGTAAATACAATTTTAGCATGAATAATAAACATTTATCATGATTATAAGGAAATAAATAATAACTTTATTATTGCCTCTAGGGCATATTTCCTTCATGGGCACGAGCGGCCGCAGCAGCAAAGGGAAGGGGCGGCGGCTAGAGCCAGCGGGCCAGGGAAGGCCCCCGGGATGCGGGGCTGCACGTCTCGGCGCGGCAAGGGACGCGGCCAAGGGCGGGAGCGCGACGACGAGCGTCGGTGACAATGGCAAACGAGCTAGGGGAGGGGAGGCCGGAGCACGGGGCGAGGGAGAGAGAGGAGGGGCGCAGAGGCCATGGCCTCACGGGAGTCGTAGGGTCTGGGCAGCGGTGGTCGAGGGGGGTGATGGGGACGGCATCGGCGGAGCGGGTGCAGGCCGGTGGGGAAGGGCGCCGGCGAGGTAGAGGAGGCAGGCTGGCGAGATGGCGCGGGCTCCGGGCGGCGGCGTCCTGGCGCGGGGCGGCGAGGTCGTCGCGGCGATGGGCGATGGGATCGGGGGTTTCCCC
>NC_057807.1:235485467-235559657 GCF_018294505.1 Triticum aestivum
GGTTAAGGAGAGGAAGTGGGCCGGCTGGGCCTTTGCCCAGTTGGGCCGGTGCCCCGGGGGGCCTTTCTCTCATCATCTTTTCTGTTTGTTTTCTGTTTTGTAGTTTCTTTTCCTTTTATTTGTCTTCTTTCTGTTTTAAATCATTTTAAATTATCTAGGAATTTTATAAAATGTGTTAGCTTTATTATAATTACCCAGGCATTTAACTGCACACCCCGAACATTTTAGTTTAATATTTTGAAAACTTTGTCGTTTGATATTAGTTTGAATTTGAATTTGAAACGTTTTCGAATCAACCCGAGATTAACTACAGTGACCGAGGTGACATGGCACCATTAACATGAGATTATTGTAGCATGATTATCCGGGCGTCACATTCAGCAACATGGCAACAACAGTTAAACAAACATTGAAGAGGGTCTGGACCATGGCAACTGCGGGGACGCGTGCTGACTGTCACGCGGGGCGTGCGGGACCGTGAGGTAGGTGGCAGAGAGAGGTCGTGTGGCAGTTATTCATTTTACCCACACGTAGGCGTGTGAGAGGGATCGCAAGAAAAAAAAGAGGCATGTGGGCGCTAATTGTTTTGCCCACACATAGGCGTGTGGGCTGGTCCTCTTAGACACTACACAAAACGTATGGCCAGACCCTTTAACGCCCACACGTGTGGCAGTTATCGTCGTCCTTTTTTTGATAAAACTTCCAACCTATTCATCATCACACATGATAATACGAATAATAGAAATAATAAAAATTACATCAAGATCTGTAGACCACCTAACGACGACTACAAGCACTGAAGCGAGCCAAAGACGCGACATCGTCATCGCCCCTCCCTTACTGGAGCCGGGAAAAACTTGTTTTAGTAGACAATCGGAAAGTCGTCGTGCTAATACCCTATAGGACCAGCACATCAAAATAGTAACTGCCACCATTGAAGAGAAACTTAGATCAAGAGGAACCAACCTGTCGACACGCGAACATAGACGAACAAATACCGCATCCATGTGGATCCATCCAAGACAAACGACGACCGAATCTCGCGAGATCCGCCGGAGACAAACCTCCACACGCCCTCCGATAATGCTAGAAGCACCACCAAGACAAGGGCTAGACAGGGAGAGCAACCGTCGCCTCGTCTCTCTGAGCAGGACACAAACCCTAAGAAAACTCAGAAGAGCATAAAAAAATGAAGCCCTCCCACTGGCAAAGACCGGTATCCACCACATCTACAGGGCCCTAACACCACAGGAGACGAGGCAGACCGACGTCAGCGCCGTTGGGAGGCAGAAAAAACCCTAGCGGCGGCTGGGTAGGAGCGCTCTTTCTTAGCGCCGCTAGTAATTAGGAGTCATTTTCTACGTGGAAATTAAGTATGGTCGTAAGCCATGTCTAATCTGCTACCAGTCCACTAGTCTAGTGGAGTACTACTAGCTAGTAGGGGCTAAGAATATGCTCCACCAAGTCTAATATTCTTTTCAACAAGATTAGTGCGCCCTAGATATAGAAAACATAGTTTTTTAATGGCAACACATGATCTAGTTACTTTGACGCAGTCACGAGTTTGCAAATATCTCAACCTAATAAGATCGACTTGGAGCAGGAGTCAGATAATATAATGGTTTTCCGCAAAAAAAGAAAGGAAACTCTCATTGGGTCTGTTCGTGAGATAATATAATGCCCTACATCACGTCGAGTAGTATGTACATATAATAGAGCATCTTCGGCTATAAGAGCACCTTCAATAGTAGATTGATGTAGTAAAACTTATAGCAATGTAAAAAGGATTATAGGGTATGAGAGAGAAGGTTTTGGGGCATCGTGACTGTTGTGGCTTTTTTCTGATGGCCCAAAAATGATGCACAAAAAATTGGAAAGCAATTGAAACATGAGATCAGAGGATGAGGAGGCCGGGATGTGGATATGACGCTCCTCGGGTGCCAAACTCCATTTCGACCGGCAGAGGTCGCCCATGCTTAGATGGTCGTGCATATGATTTTTGAACTATTTAAAATAAAGTGCTCCAATGCACCAATGCTCCAAAAATTCACACTCAAGAAATAAGCCACTGGTGATTTTGATGATGATACAAGTAACTATACGTGAGCTACACAAATATGACATATCATTATTTTGAAAATGATAAACAGTGCATATATTGTTCGCTAATTAGCAATCATTGTTTTTTCATTTTTATGTATCTCACAGGTTTATTTATTTCATCACCAAATTTTACGTGTAATATACATGCATATGAACATGCTAAATTGTTTTCCATTTTTTAATACTTTTAAATGTGATTTTTGAACTATTCAAAATAAAGTGATCCGATGCACCCGTGCTCCAAAAATCCACACTCATGGGTTAAGTAGGTGCTAGTAGCAAAAAGAAATGCATGATATGCATCTGTAGTACTCCAATAGAAATTGCTTTGGTAGGACGAATATCCATTCATTGTACAAAAAATGTCGTTATCAGATTAAAAAATGATACGACAAAAGTGTGTCATATAAACAATTCAAAAAAATATTTGTTCTGGTTTTATGCAATATACAATGTGTGTTGCCTAAATTAATGGGGCACAATGCACATGATACCAGTTTAGTACAATAATAATTCCCCAATGCAACAGTGTGACACTTTATTTGTTCATTTGTAGAATCTCAATACAAAGTTGTCGCTTGGATTTACGCGAAATTAAGTTTTTCTTCTCTTTTCATGTGCTATGTACTGCTCCCTCCGTCCCATAATGTAGTAGTGTCAAAAAAACATCCTACATTATGGGACAGAGGGAGTATGATATTGCAACTCTCTTTTACATCATTAATTGCAGGTACGTCTGCTTAGACACACTCGACGTGCTTAATTACCCACTCTCTAGAGGTTTTGAATTGGTCTTCTAAGGTATGGTTTTGACTGAGCAAGTCAGTGCCCATATCACTTTATTTTGTCCGTCCGTGATGATAACAAAATCCCCATGTTACTGCGAAAAAGGTCCCATAGTGCGCACTAGAGAGATAAAATGTGCAGACGAAGAAAAGTGCGGGGAAAGATGACAGAAAGGAGGGTCGTAGTGGGGCTTGGGAATGTGCTGATGGCTACTTGATGTGATGGACGCGCTTTTGTTGTCTTGCGCTAGATTCGATCTCCTGCTTACGTCGTGCCAACGAGAAAAACGGCTCATGCTTGCTCAAACACTCTAGCCGGCCGTGCGATAATGTGGTGTGGACGCCTTTCTTCTTACAAATTTTGCACTAGTATGATATTAAGAAAATACAGTAGTTCTCATGCTAAATCTAACAATTATAGATTGCATGAAGAAATTAAATAAACGTGAATCACTTCTTTTTTAGTGTTTCCATTTTCGCAGTGTATTAGATAAAAACATCCCTTACAAGAACACCATTAAAAGAATATGAAATCACAAGCAAGTCCTTGATGAAATCAACACCATATTTCCTTCTACATCCACCAGCAGTACGCCGTGGGCACTGGCGGAGCCACGGCAAGGCTGAATAGGCCGTGGCCCGCCCAAGTTTCTGCAGTTTGTACACTATTTTTTTCTTCTGGACCTTGAAACACCAGCTCACAGGCTGTTTCCTTTCGTTTGGCCCACCCAGCCCGCCCAAGGATGGGTTTCAAGCTCCTCCACTAGCCATGGGCAAAGCTTGTTGCCACCTTATCAGAGCAACCTTAAAGAAGCGACTGCTGGGAAGCCATCTATATAAACCAGAAGACACCACCGACCAAAATGTGAGCAAATCGCCGTCACGAAGAAGCTGGCACCGAGAAGGGGTAGAAGATAATCCCATCTCCGGATAGAGCAAGGAAGGGGATACAAACCTCTCAAGTCCCCGACGGAGCCACATATGACTGAGCCTCGTCAGACGGAGAAGAAACCAGAGAACAGAAACACGCGGTGACGCCGTTCCCTTTGTAAGACGCCATCGATCACGTAGATGAGACGAAGACAAAAACAAGTCCCAAGATCTGGCCTTGATTGAAGCTCAACATGCCCTCCAAGAGTTGGGTCTCCAAATTCCTGTATATACGACATGTACCAGCTTAACGCTATGTACCATACTCGCTCATTTGGGTTTATATTCTTACAATACAATAAATGAAAACAAAGCAAGAAAAGGCTTACCATGTTATGAAAACTGAACTTAACTTTGTACAAAGAAAATTATAATTTTTGCTTGTGCGCATGTGAATTCATGTCATCAGAAATTTTTATGTTACTTTATTATAATCTCTTCTTTTGAGGGTTTTACATAATTAAGTTGACACGACCAAGCCATGGGCTAGAATTTTGCCAATTAATGGCACTAATTGTAAAATTTGATTTTATGATAATTATGGTCATACTCGAGACGATGAAAGGCCATGTACTTTCAAAAGATAACCGAACACGTGTTTTATACTCATGTAGAGATTATCATAAATGTTGCAATTTAATAGTTTCCAAAACCTACCTATGTAGACCATGTAAAGGAACACGCATAACACAACAAAGGTGCACGTTTAGGCATACAGAAGAATCACCGATTAATTGAGAGTTACTTATTAATGAAACATAAAACGGTATGGTGCAATTGATGTTTTCATAGGTTGGTAGTGGTGACAATTTGGTATCATCATCATATAGCGCTAATAGAGTGAGATTGCTTTCAGCCTGTACCCCATAATTATCGCCACTACACGCGCACAAAATTTCGGGATGATGTTTCATGTTTTGCAAAGTTGGCAACATGCAAATGATTCTTAGCTCCACTACATTCTACTCCCTCCGTTTCTAAATATAAGCCCCTTTAGAGATTCCAATACGAACTACGTATGAAGCAAAATGAGTGAATCTACACTATAAAATGCGTCTATATACATTTGTATGTAGTCCTTATTGAAATATCTAAAGTGACTTATATTTAGAAACAGAGTGAGTATAAAAGATAGCACAATTACAACATGGATTAGGCCTGCGCCCAAAGTGTTGGGCCCCGCGTGCATGCATGCTAATGTGTTCTCACCTCTTACTTACAACACATATGGTAGGTTGCAGAAATCCCATTTGGAGCTCGGCCTCTAGTGAGGCCTCCAAATTCAAATTTGAAATTTCATCAAAATTCATATTTTTACATTATTTAAAATTCTGAAAACAAATACAAATAGACATTAAGGCTTAATACACCTGTGTGTAAATTTTCAGTTTAAAATATATTCAAACGAGGGCTGTGCAAAAAAGACAAATCTGGGGCTGTTTAACACATGTTCATCCTCCCAAGCCATGAATTTGTCTTTTTTGTATAGGTCGCAACTCAAGGTATTTCATCATGAATTTTTACACACATGTGAGTTACATCCTTACATACACACATATTTTTTTCAGAATTTTTTGAACCATAAAAGTTTGAATTTGAACTTTTCAAAAATAAAAGCCTCCATATAGCTCGGCCTCCAAAACGGCTCTCTTGGTAGGTTGTTGTTATCGCCGACTTCAGTTCCCTTCCAGCAAGCATTTAGAACCCCATTTGTCCCAGAAATATGTATTCCCAAGAAATTATTCTGTACAATTTGTGATAATTTGGTGTTAACAATCGATAGTCAGCGTATGATTATGATACAGGGCAACTACCATCATGTCCAGCGTGTAGTCACTCTAGGTATCCATGAAGAGAGGGATATGCCACATAAATTAGCGAACAGTTCAAGGCTCGATTTAAATTGAGACTGACTGTGTTACAAAGTTTAACTGTTTAAGGAAAAAAAATCGGTGCTTTTCATGTCTATATATTATGTGGGACCCCGTGACTTCCATCGGGCCAAGCAGATGGCGCCACATCTGTCCATAAACTTCAACCCATAAACAATGAGAATTGTTTGTAACTGTAGCATTTCTCATGAAAGTGCGCTCTCTCAGTTTACAGGGCGTGCGCGTACCCCTAGGTCGTTAATTTGACCAACCTAATACAAGTCATATATTACAAAAAAAATATACGAATATAAACTTCAGATGTTCTATTTTCAAACGCTATAATTTTTGTGTTATATAGTTTATATTAGGTGATAAAATTGACAACCTAGATATACACGTAGGACTTGTAAACTGAAACGGAGGAAGTAGGGCAAGTGCGCTCGCTCTTGTAATGGTTATAGCTTGTTGTTGTACCGAGGAGGCAACTTCACTCCACTTAAAGGTAGGCCAAGGTCCAAGGCCGCTTTATTAAAAGGCAGAAAGAGAATTTGTCACAAAAATGAAAGTAAGTAGAGAAATGGCATTCGTGAAATAAGATCTTAAATATTTGGACATTCTCAACCATCACTTCTTTAAATAGAGCACTCCACTGGTCCGTCCAACCCCCCACTTACACACACTGGCACACGAGCACTTGCGAATTGTGATCTTTCCACTGCGCGTGCGTCCCTCGTAGCTCACCACCAATCTGCTCGCAGCTCAGCTCATCGTCGGCCATGGGGAACTGCCTGGTGATCCAAGACAGAAAGGAGATCAAGGTGATGAGCGTCGTCGACGGCGAGATCCTCAAGGTGCTCCCGCCACCCCTCTCTAAGGGCGCCCCGGCACGCGTCTCCGGCTCAGACCCCGACGACGAGCTCCGGGCGCAGAAGCAACACCTCAACGACGTCCAGGTGGGCGACTTGGGGCAGCTGCATCGTTTGTTCCCCTCCGACATGAAGGCGCCTTCCGCCGCCGCTGACCCTGGCGCCGTCATGAGGGTGAAGCTGGTCATCAGCAAGCAGGAGCTCAGGCGGATGCTGGGCAAGGACGACCAGGCCGTCTCCCTGGACGACATGGTGGCTCTCATGCGAAGGGGATCGGAAGATCAGCAGCAGGAGGAGATCGGTTGCTGCAGAGGGTGGCGGCCTGCCTTGCACAGCATACCTGAAGGCAGCGGTGATTTATTCTATTAGCAGAAGATATTAACTGGCGATTTTGGGAGCTTGCTGGAGAAAATGCAAATTGGATAATAAGCAGAAGAAAATATGCATGTGTGTATGTATATATTTATATATTCACATAGGAAAACAGAGATCATAGTTGGCTAGATTTGCTAGTAGTTTTGAGATAGGGGTTATCTTCAGGTTGTCTTGTTAGGTAGGTGCATGCATCCATGTAAGACAAGGTGAAGATAGTCTTGGAAATCAAACGAGACAATATAAACTTAATTATTGATGGCATATAATCGTTGTTAATAAGCTTTTTTTCCATTATTTCACACGTGTTCTAGTTTGCTATGTGTCAGTAATGCCAAGCCTCACCCTTCTTGGCGATCGCGATTCATCAAACAGAGATTAATTTTGGGCATGTATAATGGTTGATAAGTCAGTTTTATTTTAAACCTGTCATGTAATCTAGAGAAGGCAATAAAAATACGATGTATAATGGATTATTCATTATATCTCTAGTAACTAGTCTATACCTAAATATGTGGTTAGAGATATGGTTGCTAAGAGATCATCCCTTAATTAAGAGAAGGTAAGCCTTTTTTCTGGCTTCTCTCTCCACCTCATCATTTATCTCACATGGCACTTCCTAGGATAACACGGGAAATACCCTTTGGCTCTCAGTGGATTTATCTGAGCAAAAGGCTTCGCAGAAGTAGTTTCAAACATAGTGTAACTCACCTGTTTGTCAGGAAAATTGACTTGCACAGAGTAACAATGATCCACGATGTAGGCAACACCGACTTGTCCAAACTATATAATCATAATTCGAGTCAGGATCAGTAGAAGTGACGAGAAAATATAACCATTGTTGGCAGAAGTCCTAGCTCACTTCTACTTCAATGAATACATATCCCTTTTTCTGCAGAAATAAGTCAAACAGATATCCAACAACTTAGTAGATACTGAACTGTATACGGATTGCTGGCATATAACACACACACTTCCATGCGTTGTTAGTGGTGTTTAGTTGTATGCTGAAGCGGTGGGTAGGGCTATTTAAATGGATCAAATCATACTGGTTCTCCTGAGATTGCTGCCTCAAGTACTGTGCAAAGAAATTAGGCTCTGAAGTTCCTTTGCGGCCTCATGCCTCAGAAACTGGAACACTCTGCCATTTCAAAGACGCTGAAGGCAGAACAGTGAACATATACTGGCATGCTTCGTGTAGCATTCTTGTTCTGATGATTCTTTGGAAAGGCATGACACTCTCAGCACAGCGTAAGCTGGTCTTCAACAGGATCCACTACAACACGCATATGATCAAAAAGTTTGTCCAGCGTCCCATATATCTCATTTGCCTCACAGTGAGACGTGTCATCAGCAACAAACATGTGCTTCGCATTCCGCACCTCGATCCAACTGCAAGCTTGGTCCTTCCTCAGACCCTTCTCCTTCATAATCCCCCTGATACGGCGGGCATCATCCCACTGACCTGCCGCTGCGTAAATGTTTGACAACATGACATACCGACCGCTGTTTCCAGGCTCCAACTGAAAAAGGGACTCCGCCACTTTCTCTGCAATCTCAATATTGCCGTGAACACGGCATGCGCCAAGAAGCGCCCCCCACGACCCAGTTGTACCTGGACCAATCCTGGATGACAAACCTTTGATGAACTCGCTTGCTTCTTCCAGTTGATGGTTCCGACCAAGAGCATCTATGAAGGAGGCATAGTGTTCAGCCCTTGGTTCAACACCATGGTACTTCATTGATTCAAGAATCTGACGGCCATCAGAGACTAGACCGGCATGACTGCAAGCCGTTAGGACAGCAAGAAAAGTAACATAGGTTGGCTGCACTTCAGCTTCAAGCATCCTTTTGAACACAGCAAGTGACTGCTTCCCCTGGCCATTGTGCGAGAACCCTGTCACCATGGAGTTCCAGGAGATGAAGTCCCGTTCAGGCATCCATGCAAACACTAACATGGCAGTCGCCATGTCACCGCACTTGGAGTACATGTCAATGAGGGCATTGTGGATGAAAATGTTGAAAGGGTCTGAACCGATGCAGCGGCGCAACATGAAACCATGCACTTCCTTCCCTCGAATAACAAGCCCGAGCTTGGCGCATGCACCAAGAGACGACACCAAAGCAAACGGTGTTGGTGCCATCCCCTGAACCAGCATCTGTCGAAAAAGTTCCAGAGCGGCATCCTCCTCGCCATTCTGCTCGTGCCCAGAGATGAGTGCCGTCCATGCAATTGTGTCCTGCTCCGGCATCATGTGAAATACCCGGACTGCCTCATCGAGCCTCTTTGCACGGCAGTACCCTGCAATCATCGATGTCCAAGAGACCGTGTCCCGGATGCTCATCTGATTGAACAACGTCCTGGCGTCCTCCATCCTCCCGGCCTTGCTAAAGGCATCCACCATTGCATTGGCCATAATGACCGTCACCTCCACCCCCGACACCACTACCGCGCCGTGCATCTCTCGGAGTGGCCTCACGGCTCCCATCCCAGCGCACGCGCTCGCCACGCTGACCACTGCAAAACGGTCGACGGCCACCTCCGGCCCCAGGCACCTGTCCCTGGCCAACCGGGCGAACACACGGAGCGCTTCCCCTTGCCGGCCGTGCCGCGCGAGGGCCGAGATGACGGTGTTGTAGGATACTACATTGCGAGAGGGGGCAGGCATCGCGTCGAGCAGGTGGAGGGCGTCGGGGAGGGTGGCGGGGCCGCGTGAAAGCGCGGCCAGGAGGTTGTTGTAGGAATGGGCATTCCTGTACGGGAGTTCTTCGAAGGCTGCGCGGGAGGCCGCCGGGGAGTTTAGCGTGGCGTAGAGCTCGATGAGGCGGTTGGAGAGGAGGGTGTGATGGTTGAGCGCCGTCTTTACGAGGAGCGCGTGCGCGGCACGGCCGAGGCGGCGGACGTCGCCCACGGAGATGGCGCGCTCGATGAGGTCGAGCACCGTCGCGACGTTGACGTCGGCGGCGGTGGCGGGTGGAGTAGCCGCGGGCGTGGGGCATGGCGGCAGGTGGACGGCGAGCGTCGGCGGGAGACGGCGCATGCCACAAGCAGAGCAGAGTAGCGGCAACTATCGGGCCGGCGGCCCATGCCCTACCAGATGCTGCCTAGCCTTGGGCCACGAGGGCTGGCACAAACTTTGGTTCAAAGTGAAACCGTGCAGCTTGATAGAGATGCGAACCCTCGCGCTCAGGCTGGTCATAGTGGGTAACATAACTAGTATCATGTATCTGGGACTCATAAATATATTTATGTTGTAGGCAATTAAAAAAAAGATAGATGGTTATAGTAACATAGGTAGATACCGTAACATAATAAATATGATGCTACTATGTGTCATGCTGGCAATAAATGAGACCACACATGATACTAATCTATGATACTACTCCCTCCTTTTCGGTTTATAGGGCTTATCTCAAAATTTTAGTTTTTCCATTTTATAAGGCTCAATTTGGTTGTTTCTCATCACATGTTCAGATTCCAAGATGCATTAAATCATTGCATGCAAGTATTAAGAGAAAAATGACCAATGCATGTAATTTATGCATGCATGCATTGCAATTAATGCATTGGTAAACATACTTTTTTGAGAAAAACAAGAGCATTAATTGAGTGCTTTTGCAAACTACAAAAAATATTCCACCACTCACCATCTATCTTGGTTGGTGAGATTTTTGAATTGAGCCTTATAAACCGGAAAGGAGGGAGTATGCACTATAGAGGTAGTAACATAGACTAGTGACACATGCATGTTACTAGTCTAAGTTACTCACCACTATGATCAGCCTCAAGGGGCTAACCAGGGTTCCTCGTATCGTCTTCGAATTTTTGTCCCCTCGCTTTCAGCTGCCACCTTGGCGCTGAGAGCAACTCTAGCCGACCCCGCATTCCGCCGGCTCGCAAAACGCGTTTGCAGTTCGCGCAAAACAGCTTTCGCGGGTCGGTTTGGGCTGACACAGATGCAGACCCCCCAAACGGATCCATAAAAAAGTATATTAACGAAATATTTTTTTTTACGGGTCGGCTTTGCGGGGTCTGCTCTTTGCGCTGCTGCATCCCGCATATCATCATCCCACAAATATCAAATACAACATAATTCAACAATAAAAAACAAACTGAATTATTCCAATCAAACATAATACAATAATCATCCGCATTACAAATAATTATTCAAATAACACTAGCAAACTTAAATAGTGCAATACAAAATTTGTCATGAATACAAATACAAATGAATACAAAAATAAGTCACTGTCTAGCCCTTTGCCAATGGTGTTCAATGAGATCTTTCTGAAGTTGAAAGTGGGTGTCTGCATTTTCAATCTCCTTGTAAGTCTGAAGAAAAGCTCTAATGCGGTTTGGGTCTCTTGCTGGTTTGACACGGCTACCCACATTGTCGTAAAAGAATTCTAAGTTCAATCCTCTCTCATCTTCAAGAATCATATTGTGCAGGATAACACATCATGTCATTATGTTCTTCAAGGGTTTTTATCCCAAAAACGAGCAGGACCACGGACAATGGCAAACCTAGATTGCAAAACACCAAATGCTCTTTCAATGTCTTTTGGGGCTGCCTCTTGCACCCTTGCAAATTCACATTTTTTTTTGGGTTCTTTGATGCTCTTGACAAATGTGCACCAAGAAGGGTATATACCATCTGCAAGATAGTACCCCTTTGTGTATCCATGCCCATTGATAGTGTAGTTGCAAGCAGGAGCATCACCACTAGCAAGCCTAGCAAACAAATGAGACCGTTGCAACACATTGATATCATTGAGAGTGCCCGGCATACCAAAAAAGCAATGCAAATCCATAAATCCTCGGATGCTACGGCCTCTAGCACAATTGTTGCATCAAGAAACTTGCCACAATATATTCATTGCCAAGCCTTGGGGCAATTTTTCCAATTCCAATGCATACAATCAATGCTACCTAGCATGCCAGGCCAACCTCTTCTCTCATTTGATGCCATCAATTTCTTTGTGTCATCTTCATTGGGTGCCCGAAGATACTCAGGACCGAAGACACGAATGATCACTTTCGCAAATCTACGCACAGACTCAATTGTGCTATCTTCACCAATGCGAAGATACTCATCGACATACTCAGCCGGAACGCCATATGCAATCACCCGCATAGCTGCGGAGATTTTTTGATATGCACTAAATCCCTTTAAGCCCACGACATTTCTTCTTTGAGTAAAATACTGGCAATTTGCCTCGCAAGCTTCAACAATTTTCACAAAGAGGGATCAACGCATTCGGTACCTTCTCCGGAAGAGGTGCGGAGGATATGTAGGATTCTCCGTGAAATAGTCTTGCATCAACATCTCGTTCCCAAGATGGCGATTCCGAGGAATGCACAAACGACCGACAGTCAATCCTCGCCTCCTCTTCCGGTGCTCGTCTTCATGCTCCTTCACGGCAAGAGCCATGACTAATGTTTGCTGACGGAAGTTCGCAAGCATGCTCTCAACATCCGAGTCGTCCGAATCGGATAGCAAGAACTTCTCACACGGGGTCAACTCCATTTACACGCACACCGGCGCGTCAATCTACTACGCAGCTCGCAAAAATCACAAAAAAGGGACTAACCGGTGGTGGCTTATCCTAGGCGGCGACGAGGGGTGCGCTCGACGATGGTCGATCCCCGGCGGCGGCGGCGACGGGGGGCGGCTCTTCTCGCCGGATTCAGAGGGACGGTGCAGCCCTCGGCACGGGGGGTGTGGGATGGCCCCGGGGCGCGATTCCGCCCGCAGATATGACCGGAATCGCCGGCTGCGGGCGGGCGGAAGCAAAGGGCGGACGGCGGCGGAAGGAGGGGGAAAGCGCGTGGGCTGAAATGTCCCTCCCGCCAACTGCTTCTCTCCGATGCAGGGCATCGCAGCCGAGGGGGGGGGGACCCGCGTTTTCCCGGGTTGGGGCGGAGAATTTGCCGCGCCCCCAAAATTTTTTGTGGGCCGGGGCGGGAATGCGGGGTCTGGTCGGGCAGGATTTCCGACCCGTACCCGCTGGCGGTTATTTTGCGGGTCGGGGGCGGATGCGGGGTCTGCTAGAGTTGCTCTGAGAGGTGGCAGACATCGGACCTTCAAGATCTCTATGTTCTTCGTCAATATTTAGTGATCACCATAGTTTTGTAGAATAAATTTTCTCTCGTTCTTTTTGGCAGTGGCATGAGGTTCGAGAATTTTCTGTCCTCGCGGATTTGATTATTCGGATCTAATGAATTTGTGTTGTTGTGTCAAATTTTTGTTGTTGGTTTGATTTTTTCTGGAGGTGAAATCGACACCATGATGAAAATATAGTGATTCGACGGCCTACACTCCTATTATTAGGTGACTCAATGCACTTTCAAAATTCATTATTGATAATGTTCGTGCGGGTGAAAGAGTGACAACATCGTTACACCAGTCTAATTAAAGCCTCTTTACCAAAGTCTTTGAAGTATTTCTTTGAATAGAGATTGATACCGCAAAGAAGATGTTTACAAGAGGTTTCGTTGTAATTCTTAGTCATATGAGTTACTTTGTATTTTCTTGGATCTTAGATCCAAACCAGCGTATCTGTAATTGTTATGAGTATCAATAAAGTCAGAGTTGTTTCTTAAAAAAGACAGAGATGTACCGTATGTGGCCGTTCTTTATTGTGACCTAGAGTAATAAAGCCCAGAATGCTTGCCTTGTCACCGCCGTGTCATTTTACAAACAAAAAACCCTCTATTTTATGTAGATTAACCCGCAGTACATATTTAAGTCACAACTGGACCTTTTCTTTGCATTTTCTTAGAAAACCCCGTTTCACATAATCAACCCACCGTCCATAGTTAAGTCAGCTAAATCGTTTGTTTGTTTTAACATAAAACCCTCAACTTTTCGGTTAATCAATCTATAGTTTATCTAAAACAAAATTATCCATATCTTTTAAACAGTAACTCTGATTTTAACATGTTATATATGAAATTTGATTAAAAAATGTGTAGAAATTAAATATAATGTTATTTTCAGCTATTAATATTTTCATAATATTCTTTTGGTGCAAACTTAATCTATAGTGCACGGTCCGTTTTTCTTTCATAACGGCGGCGATCTGAATTGCAAATAATCACCCATTAAAACCAGATTAAGAGGAAAGAGGAAATAAAATATCTATAACTACGCATGCACACCTCTGATTGCCATTGTTGTGAACTTAGCTCCTGGACCTTTTCATTATGCACTAACTTTCACCTCTCCCACCATAAAACCAGGAACCAATAGCAATTACTTCTGTTGAATTTCCCATACCGAGGAAAAGACATTCTTCAGGTGGTTGTAGCAATAAATATTCTAGCACAAATTCTCCCGCATGATCCACAATGCATGCTTTATGAATAGCAAAGTCCAAACCCAGTAACGTGCATACCTCTTTAGCTTCTACACAAGTGAATAACAACTGCTTGGTATCCTCCGTTGCTATACCGCATGTAGGACATTGTCCATTGACTTCTATATGTCTGTTAGACAAAGTCACCCGACATGGTAGCGATCCTAACATAGTTCGCCAGAGAAAACAATTGACCTTGGCAGGACAGTTTAAGCTCCAGATCGACCCCCACGTCTCCAACGTATCTACAATTTTTTATTGTTCCATGCTATTATAGATCAATCTTGGATGTTTTATATCCAATTATATGCAATTATATATAATTTTTTAGGACTAACCTATTAACCTAGTGCCCAGTGCCAGTTGTTGTTTTTTTTTTGCTTATTTTTGGCTTTTCAGAAATTGATATCAAACAGAGTCCAAAAGGTGAAAACAAACTTTAGATTATTTTTTTCTGGACCAGAAGGGACCCTAGAAGGTTCGGGAGAAGACCTGAAGAGACATGAGGGAGCGACAAGCTCGGTAGGCGCCCCCCAGGCTTGTGGGCACCTCGTGGCACCTCTTGACCTAATTTCACCTCTATAAATTCCCAAATATTACAAATACATCAGAGAGCTACCCAAAATACTTTTTCCACCGCCGCAAGTTTCTGTTCTTCCGCGATCCCATCTGGAGGCCTTTTTTGGTACTCTACCGGAGGGGGAATTGATCATGGAGGGCTTCTATATCAACCTTGCTGCCCTTTCAATGATGTGTGAGTAGTTTACCACAAACCTACGAGTCCATAGCTAGTAGCTAGATGGCTTCTTCTATCTCTCTTTGATCTTTAATATAATGTTCTCCTGGATGTTCTTGGAGATCTATTCGATGTAATCTTCTTTTGTGGTGTGTTTGTTGGGATCCGATGAATTGTGGGTTTATGATAAGATTATTCATGATTATTATGTGAGTCTTTTCTGAATTCTTATATGCATGATTGTTATATCTTTGTATTTCTCTCCGGTCTATCTGTTTGGTTTGGCCAACTAGATTGATTTACTTGCAATGGGAGAGCTGCTTTGTAATGGATTCAATCTTGCGGTGATCTATATCCCAGTGACATAAGGCGACAAGACATGTATTTTATTGTTGCCATTAAGGGGAAAATGATGGGGTTTATTCATATTGGTTTGATTTACTTTGTCTACATCATGTCATCTTGCTTAAGAAGTTACTCCGTTTCTTATGAACTTAATACTCTAGATGCATGCTGTATAGAGGTCGATGGGTGGAGTAATAGTAGTAGATGCAGACAGGAGTCGGTCTACTTGTTTCATACGTGATGCCTATATACATGATCATTGCCTTGAATATCGTCATAATTATGCGCTTTTCTATCAATTGCCCAACAATAATTTGTTTACCCACCATTTGATTTTTGTTAGAGAGAGAAGCCTCTAGTGAGAACTATGGCTCCAGGTCTACCTTTACAATATATTAAAATTCAAAAACACCTTGCTACAATTTATTTACTATTCTTTTATTTTTGTGTTTTTGTTTATCTGTTTACCATTATAACACTTGATCCTTGCAATTAACTGATGGGGAACGTTGCGTGAAAATAAGAAAAAAAATCCTGCCAAACACCCAAGATCTAATCTAGAAGATGTATAGCAACAAGAGGGGAGTATGTCTACATACCCTTGTAGACCGAAAACATTAGCGTCGTAACACGGTTGATGTAGTCATACTCTTCACGATCCAATCGCGTTCCAATCTGATGTAGTGCCGAACGGATGACACCTCCGAGTTTAGCACACGTTTGGATCATCAACGTCCTCTCCTTGTTGATCCAGCAAGTCAGGGAGAGGAGGTAGATGAGATCTGAACCAACATGATGGTGTGGTGGTGGTGACACCGGAATTTCGGCAGGGTTTTGCCAAGCACTGACGGAACGTGGAGGAGGAGTAACAGGAGGGAGACGGGGCAAGCGTGGAGGGGTTCCCTGCCCCCTGCACCTCCCCACTATATATAGGGTTGAGGGAGGGGCTCACCATCCCTAGCCCCCATCCCAAGGCAGGGTGGCAGCAACCAAGCGGGAAGTGCCCTCCAAGCCAAGTGGAGGGCCCTCTCCCTTAGGGTGTCCCTTCCCCAGGCACATGGGCCTTGTAGGGGCTGGTGCGCCTGGCGCAATACGACCAGGGAGCCCCCTACAGCCCATGCTACTATATGGGACATGGTGGATCCCTTTACGGACTTTCGGGCCCCTCCGAAGTCCTCCGAAACCTTCTAGAAGCTTCCCGGTACAATACCAAAAAATCAAACTTTTTCCGGAACCCCGACAACAACTTTCCATATATAAATCTTTACCTCTGGACCATTCCAGAGCTCCTCGTGATGTCCCGGATCCCATCTGGGACTCCAAAAAACCTTCGTACTTTCCACTATTAATATCTCAATACTACCCTAGCGCTATTGAACGTTAAGCGTGCGACCCTACTAGTTCGGGAATTTGTAGACCTGACCGAGACTCCTCTCCAGTCAATAACCAATATCAGGACCTGGATACCCACTACATATTCAACGAAGATCTTGATCGGTTGAACCACGATGTCAAGGATTCATTCAATCCCATATGCAATTCCCTTTGTCCGGTGATATGTTACTTGCCCGAGATTCGATCGTCGGTATCTCCAACCTAGTTCAATCTCATTACTGGCAAGTCTCTTTCTCGTTCCATAATACAAGATCCCATTGAGGGAGTCCTGGATTAGGGGGTATCCGGCCAGCCGGACTATATACTTTGGCTGGACTGTTGGGCCGTGAAGATACAAGACTCAAGACTTCGTCCCGTGTCCGGATGGGACTCTCCTTTGCGTGGAAGACAAGCTTGGCGATACGGAAATTAGATTTCCTTCTTTGTAACCGACTCTGTGTAAACCCTAGCCCCCTCCGATGTCTATATAAACCGGAGGGTTTAGTCCTTAGGGACAAATATAATCATCATAGGCTAGCTTCTAGGGTTTAGCCTCTACGATCTCGTGGCAGATCAACTCTTGTAATACTCATATCATCAAGATCAATCAAGCAGGAAGTAGGGTTTTACCTCCATCGAGAGGGCCCGAACCTAGGTAAAACATCGTGTCCCTTGCCTCCTGTTACCATTAGCCTTAGACGCACAGATCGGGACCCCCCTACCCGAGATCCGCCGGTTTTGACACCGACATTGGTGCTTTCAGTGAGAGTTCCTTTATGTCGTCGCTGCAAGGCTCGATGGCCCGTCTCGTGCACCTCTGGGGGAGCACTGGCTGTAGGCCAAACTCTCCGACTAGGTGGCTTCGTCATGGCTGCCCGATCGGCTGCCGCGCCGATGATGACCTCTCGGGTTATCACAAATAGCCTCCACATCAATTCGGAACTCGCCGAACAAATGGATCCAATGAAGCTCTCCTCCCTTAATGAGCTCTTGGATCGCATCGCCGCTTTGGGAGTCGCCACAGACTATGACCGGATTGGGCTTAAACCCGACCAAAGGGATATTAAATCCCAAGGTTGGAAAAAGCGGTAGGCGTAAGCGAGGCGGTTGGCCATCGCCTAGTGCCTAGGCGGTGCCTAGGCGGTAATATAGTTTTTACTCGTAGTGTATTTGTGATTATTATATGTGTGTTGATATTAGTTAAGGGCATATAAATAAGTTAATTACCATCTACATCCATTGGAATATAACCCATTTGGCATATCAGTGCAGTATGTGGCATGATTTCTTTTTTGGGTAGGCAATTTCTTGCTTGCCCTGCCTAGACCTCCATTTATGCCCAAGGCGAGGAGTTTGGCCACTGCCTAGTGCCTAGGCGTGCCTAAGCGCCTCCTAGGCACTGCCTTTTCGAACAGAGTTAAATCCCCACCGGCCACCCACGAGATAGCGGTAGTGGAAGAGCCACATATGGATTATCCCTCTATTCTGAGGACAAACTATGTCCGGACCACCGAGCTCTCTGAGCCGGATACCCATTCGCGGGAGGACACGACCCAGACCCCGAACTTAGAATCGGGCAACGGGCCGGAAAAATCAAGCAACATCCCGGAGCCCGAGCTGTCAAGCCCGGAAGCTCCTTTGCCCCTGGGCGCTAGATCGGAATAGAATCCGGATTCAACTATGCCCACCCGCCCAGACTTAAGCCATCTCTCCCATATCAGACAAGAGCCACAAGAGACAGTACATCGCTACTGGGCCAGATTCCTCCTTGTGATAAACAAGGTCAAGGACTATCGCGAAGAAGACGCAATCTCACTTTTTTGCAAAAATTGCACGAGCAAAGGGATCCTTAATGCTATAAGTCGCCGTGATATAGTACACTTTACCAACTTAGCAGCCATAGTACAGAAGTACTGTGCGATGGAAAGTACCTGAAAAATCCAAATAGACTTTTGGGATAATCCGTCTCTCACTAAACCCTCCCTCCGAGCTAAAAGGGCAAACTCTCCCAAGTTACCCGATCCAATTCCCAAAAAGCCAAAGTCCACTCCAGGACGTGGAACCGTATTGGAAGAATGGCTCAATGGGCCATGCAAAATTCATAGCACGCCCGATACTAAGCCAACGCATAGCCTTAGAGCATGTTGGATACTCCGGCTGGTAGCAAAAAGTGGCGAGGATCTTCTTGTAAATAAAGCAGAGCAATGTCCCGCCGAAGACAACAATGCGGTATTGACAGTCTTCGAGACTTTCACCTCAAATAATAGGCGCAAGCGAGCTCATCGAAATCTCGCTGAAATCTGCCACGTGGCAAAAATAAATCCGTGGAACGATATTGCTATAACTTTCAGTGCCAGTGAAGAACCCCAATTCCAGACAGTCCGGGCACCTGCCGCTTTGGTCCTTAGCCCAATCGTGGACGACTTTCAGCTCACTAAAGTACTCATGGATGGCGGAAGTGGATTAAACTTGATATATGAAGAAACACTCAGCAAGATGGAAATTGATAAAAGCCGCATTGAGTAGAGCGGCACAACCTTCAGGGGAATCATCCCTAGTCGGGAGGCACGGTGTGCGGGAAAAATCACACACAATGTGGTATTCGGCACCCCGGAGAATTATAGGTCCAAAGAAATCACATTCCAAGTGGCTCCTTTCAGCAGCGGATACCAAACACTTTTAGGGCGGGACGCATTCACAAGCTTTCAAGCTATACCCCATTACGGGTACATGAAGCTTAAAATGCCGGGACCCAATGGAATCATCACTCTAGCCACTGATCCGGACGTCGCACTCCGCGCCGAAAATAAAACTGCAGCACTAGCCCTGGAAGCATTATCCGAAGCCCTAGCAGCCAAAGAACTAACAACACTGCGTGCCACAGTGGACAGGGACGACGTGATACTCGACAAACGACCCAAGTCCACATCATTTAAACCCGCAGACGAGATAGTCAAATTCCAGGTCCATCCAACGGACCCCATGAAGACAGCTTCCATCGGGACACAGTTGAGCCCGACAATGGATGCCGCACTACGAGAATTCCTATGCAAGAATTGGGACATTTTCGCCTGGCATCCTTCAGACATGCCGGGCATCCCACGCAGGCTGGCCGAACATAGCCTCAATATACTGAAAGGATACAAGCCAGTCAAACAGACTCTTAGGCACTTCTCAGCCCAAACGGCAGGCCATGGGAGAAGAGCTAGCCAAGCTACTTGAGGCCGAATTCATCAGAGATATCAAGCATCCGGATTGGCTAGCAAACCTGGTAATGGTACCAAAGAAGGACAAATCCTGGCGCCTATGCGTGGATTTCAAAGACCTCAACAAGGCTTGCCCCAAGGATCCCTTCCCCCTCCCTCGCATCGACCAAATGATAGACGCCACCGTAGGACACGATTCACTATGTCTCCGACCAAACCGCAGCGGCCTTCATAACACCATATGGCCCTTTCTGCTTCAACACTATGCCTTTCGGGCTTAAAAATGCCGGCGCAACCTATCAACGCATGATTCAAACATGCCTGGAGAAGCAAACCGGCAAAACAGTGGAGGCATATGTGGACGATGTGGTCATAAAAACAAGACACGTCGAAACCCTAATAGACGACTTGAGGCTTACGTTCGATAACCTCCGAACATACGACATCAAGCTAAACCCGGAAAAATGTGTTTTCGGCGTACCCTCCGGGAAGTTGCTCGGCTTCATTGTTTCCAATAGAGGAATTGAAGCAAGTCCGGCAATAATCTGAGCTCTATCGCAGTTGGCTATCCTAACAGACCTCAAGCATATCCAGAAACTAGCTGGATGTGTGGCTGCCTTAAGCCGCTTTATCTCCTGATTAGGAGAAAAGGCACCACCCCTTTACCGCCTTCTTCGACGCACCGAACACTTTGTGTGGACGGATGCAGCCGCGGCCGGACTGGATGAAATAAAGACCTTATTGGCCAGTAATCCAGTCCTGATAGCACCAAATATTGGCGAACCTATGCTACTATACATAGCTGCGACACATCAGGTTGTTAGTGCAGTGCTCGTCGTCAAATGAGAAGCAGACGGATACAAGTTCCCGCTCCAAAAGCCGATATATTATGTGTCCACTGTCCTCACTCCATGCAAATCCCGATACCCACACTATCAAAAGATAGCGTACGTGGTCTTCATGGCATCCCGGAAGCTACGACACTACTTTCAAGAGTGTTCGATTACGGTGGCCTCCAAAGTACCACTAAACGACATAATAAACAACCGCGATGCCACGGGGCGGATTGCTAAATGGGCCATCGAGTTCCTTCCATTCGACATAACATACAAACCTCGGAGGGCCATTAAGTCGCAAGTATTGGCCGACTTCGTCACTGAATGGACAGAAGCCGAACTCCCTAAAGAGTATGGCACGTACTCCAGCTGGATCATGCACTTCGACGGCTCTAAAATGCTGGCCGGATTGGGAGCGGGTGTAGTCCTGACTTCCCCCACCGGAGACACGGTCCAATACGTACTCCAAATATTATACACAGACTCCAACAACGCAACCAAATACGAGGCTCTGTTGCATGGTCTTCGGATGGCAGTCTCTATGGACATTCAACGCCTGGAGGTGCGCGGGGATTCAAACCTCGCAATATCACAAATAAATGGAGATTTTGATGCCAAGGTTCTGAAAATAGCGGCCTACCATAATGCCGTCCTCAAAATGTCAGCTCGGTTCGAGGGGCTCGAATTCCACCATGTGGCTCGAGAAAACAATCAAGCGGCGGATATCATCGCCCGTATCGGCGCTAAACGCGACCCAGTCCCACCTAACATATTCCTGGAAAAGTTGTTCAAACCATCCGTGGTATGGGAAGGGGAGTCCGGCAACACTAGCCCAGATCCGAATACAACCCCAGATTCCGAACCATCTGACGTAATCGGAGGCTCCGCCACCGAAATAACACCTTCGGCCCACGAAATCATGGCTGTAATCGCCTCTTGGATCGAGCCTTTCTTGGCCTACCTAAATAGGCAGGAGCTCCCCGAAGGACCAAAGCGAAGCATGTTGTATTGTGCGGCGCTCCAAGGCCTACAAAGTCCATGAGGGAGAACTCTATAAGAAAAGTGCGACTGGAGTGCTCCAAAGATGCATCTCCGAAGAGGAAGGGCGGCAGCTCTTGGCTGAAATCCATGCCGGACTCGGCGGGCACCACGCTGCGGCTCGGGCACTTGTCCGCAAGGCCTTCCGTACAAGTTATTGGCCGACAGCCCGAGCAGACACACAGGACCTTGTCCCGCACTACGTCAGTTGCCAGCTTTTTGCCAATCAGAGCCATATGCCCCCTACCGCTCTCCAAACAATCCCCATTACTTGGCCCTTCGCGGTCTGGGGGCTGGATATGGTCGGACCCCTTAAAGGGGAAAGCCATAAGAAAAAATACTTATTGGTCATGGTGGACAAATTCACCAAATGGATAGAAGCCAAACCAGTTAAAATGGCCGAATCTGGACCAGTGATAGACTTCATATCAGGGGTTATACACTGTTACGGCGTCCCCCACAGCATCATCACTAATAATGGCTCAAACTTCATAGCCGATGAAGTGAAAACATGGTGCGGCAACATGGGCATTAAGCTTGATTACGCCTCCATCTACCATCTCCAAACAAACGGTCAGGTCGAACGTGCAAACGGTCTCATTATGAGCGGCATCAAACCCAGACTAGTGCGGTCCTTGACAGAATCGGACACGCACTGGGTCGAGGGGCTCGACTACGTACTCTAGGGGCTGCGGACCATGCCGAATCGCACCACCGGATACACACCATTTTTTATGTTGTACGGCGCAGAAGCAGTACTACCCTGTGACATAATACACGACTCACCTCGCGTGCGCCTGTACGAAGAGAAGGAAGCTGAGTTAGATCAGCAGGACAACTTAGATGCCCTAGAGGAGGAGCGCGATGTCGCCAAAGCCCGTTTCGCATTCTATCAACAACAGGCTCGATGATATCAAAGCAGAGAAGTGCGGGCCAAAACTTATAATATTGGCGAAATCGTTCTACGCCTACCGGAGAAGAAGAAGGACAAGCTCAAACCTAAGTGGGAGGGTCCCTTCATTATTGATAAAGTTCTCACCAGAGGGGCGTACCGCCTGCGTAATGCATCCGATAACAGACTAGAGCCGAACCCATGGAACGCGGCCAGACTCCGGAGATTCTACGCCTAGCGCTGAACTCAGTGTTCGTCTCCTTACCCCCGCTCTTTTCATTATGCTCCTCCCCCTCTTTTTTCTCCTTTCTCACCCTTTTTCCCTTCTTCACACAAAGTACTCAATACAGTGCGGATGCTCGGATCACTCCGGCCGCACTATGTGTGTAAATCATACCTGGGGGCTTCCTATACGGAAGCTAAATATAATTACTTTCATGGCTTCTTGCCTATCACATATGCATTCTTTTTCCATATGTGCCTTTTCTTCACCATTATATGCATCGATATGACTTAAGATGTGGCCATGCTGGGTTGCCTGGCTCTTGTGTTTATGCCCTACGTTCCCGTTAATCCGGCTAGGGCATAAGGGGAGCACATCTGCGATTGTTACTGCCGGTTCAGCCGGATGTGTACCTCAGACTGGGTGAACCGAAAGCTAGCGTTCTTAAGGGAATATTCGGTCGGTGAACAAAAGATGTTTCTTTCGTTTATTACAACATGAATCCCTAGAAGTTTTGTATCCTGCGTTTCTGATTCGCAGTCCGGACATGTACATTGATGCATGCGAACCCAGGGAAAGGAACCCCTAACGGAACTATTCTCCCTGGAAGATGTTTCTTACTACCCATGTAATATAACATAACTAGTTGGGTACTTGTCTGTTCAAGCACTTATGAAGCCTATGCCTGGTTTCCACGCATACCTCGATTTTGCATAACTGAGCGGGTATTCGGATACACCCCGGACTGTCTGATCCAGGGGCTGAAGCAAAAAGGCCCGCCATGACAAATGATTTTTAATCCGGCTAGGGACTACATATGTCCATTGAATTACATAGTCACTTGGACTGACTATATTCTTCCTCTATACCGTCCAACATGCCATCTAGCTTGCAATCCTGTTGGAAATACTTTACGGCTAACGCTACCTGGTCATACACCAGACTCACGGGAATTTCTTGCCCATCTGGCCCCGCCGGTTCGACTTCGGCCATATGGTTCGGGTTAAGCTTGGTGTAGCGCATCTTCGCCATGGCCCAGGCTTCCCTTGCACCTTGTCGGCAGGATGACACCTTCCACAATCGGAAGCTTCGTCGTGCTCCTTGGAGCATATCCAGGAGCTCACCCATGCCTTTCGACAGGGAAGTGGATGGCCACAAGGCCTGGGAAATACCCTGCATCACCTGTCGAGCTCGCTCGTGCAGCTGTGAGAGGTCTTGCAGTAAATCACCTGCGAACGCGGGCATCTCCTCTTTAGGACGGCCCGTCAACATACCTACAGATATAAAACTCTTTCAATATGCTTCCTCGTCGAGCTGTGCTGTAGTTCGTCTAGGCACTTACCGTAAATGCCGCGATGAAGCCTTCTGTTCTCCTTCACAGAGTCCGCCAGCTGAGCATGAACATCTCCTAATTCGACGCCCAGCTAGACATTGTCATCTTGAAGATCGTTCTTCTCCCGCCTAACTTGCGTAAGAACACACTCGCTAGCTTTTAACTGCCTTTGGAGATGTGACTCGCTATCTCTTATGGTCTCCGGATTCTCCCCAGGATTGTCTGCAGAATTTTCTATCAGACTTATGAAGCAAGCCAATTATTAACTGGTATATTCCTTTCAAATTTCTCTATTAAGACAAATCTTACCAGATGGGGTCTTCTAGGATTCCTCTAGTTTGGCAACCGCGGCCCTCAGCTGGGTCTTGCACTCCTCCAGCTCTTGAGACAATTGGGTATTCTTCTCTACAAGGACCTGTGCATAAAATGATCCTTAAATCAGTTGTTCCAACCGCTTCAAGTCTCAGGGGCTATTGCTATACATGCTTATCAAATTCCCTTACCCGTATATCTTTGGCATACTAGTCTGTCGCTCGGGCGAGTCCGCCTTGAGCAGCCCGAATATATGTGTCTCCCGAATTGAAAGCATTAAATGCCTCTTCGAAAAAGATGTTATGCTGAAGTATGGCCCGTCGGCGCCGGTGATTCATGGCACTCTCCACTTCCGAATTTGTGGCGGAGAGCATATCCGCATCCTCTGTCGGAGGACAATTCGGCATCGGCCCCGCATTGGCCTCCTCTCTCGAAGCTGGTTCTGGAATCTGGCTGGTGGAGGTGTGATCGGCAGGATCTCCGGATATAGTCCGGCGACTCCTCTTCCTGCCAGAACACAAAGGACGCTGTCACATTTCAAACACAATAAGCACAGAGCAGGTTTTTACCATACCTTTGTAACGGCGTTTCGGCCCTAACCGCCTTCCTCTTAAGCCCGCCGGACCCGGACGCCCTTTGCCGACGAGCTCCCAAGGGCTCGGCACCGCGTTCCGATGGTAGTCTCAATAAAAATACGACATTTTATGCATAAGGCGTGATATTAGAAAGGAGTCCTACTCAGAGGATAATGTTTCAACTTTGCTTACATGCGATGCATGTAGCAGTCCGGGATAGTCGGCGATAATAGCCACCAAGGCGCCATCGCAGCTGGCCTGATAAAATGTATCGTTGACAAGATCCACAGTAATATCCAGATCTTCTTCAAGTCCTGGATCGAAGGCCCTTCCGGGGTCCTCTGGCTGCGGGGAGGGGCTGTTGAATCCTTCCACGGCCCTCCTCAGTTCCTGCTCAGATATGTCGAAGTAAATAATCATGATGAAGGATGCCAGAGTGAATGGAGCGGGGGAGGGAAGAGTGACAACTTACCCAGCTAGGGGGTTGTACATGGAAAATCCATCCCGCGGTTTAATATGAAGAAATTCTTCTTCTTACCCTTTATACAAATCGGACAGTATTCTCGCCAGAGCAGTGGCGGAGTCCAGACCATTATGACCACAGCGGGTGGCATCATCTTCCCCATTGTAGTGCCACATGAGCTTCCCCCAATATTGAAGTGGCTGCACCCCCCGCATTATGCATATTGCTATAACCTCGACTATTGTCAGCCCTGACTTGGCCAGTATCTTTATCCTGCTCATCAGGAAGTGTACTTCTATGGTATCCTCCTCTTAGGGGCCTTGAGGGCACCAACTTCGGCGTGCCTTCGGCGGAGCGTTATTGAACTCAGGGAGGCCCGTCCGGACTGGATCTGGAAGGGGAACGTCATCAACATAAAACCACTCCGAGGGCTAGTTTTCAGGTGCCTTCTTGGGAGTACCGGACAGGTATCCGGTCTCGGCGGCGCGCCATATTTCGGCTCCGCCCACTTGACATATGGATTCCCCCTGGTTGCGAGGGACGAGGCAGAACAACTTCTTCCATAACCCGAAGTGAGCTTCACAGCCCAGGAATAATTCACAAAGGGCGACGTATCCTGTGATATGCAGCACGGAGGCAGGGGTAAGGTTGTGCAACTGGAGACCGTAGAACTCCAGGAGCCCGCGAAGGAATGGGTGGATTGGAAACCCGACGCCTCTTAGCAGATGCGGGATGAGGCATATTCGCTCCCCCGGGGATGGATTAGGAGATCTTTCCGCTTGCTCCCCGCCATTATAGGTGGCTAGTCTGGCTCGGACAGGGACCATGAACGCCGGTGGAAGAAACCCTTGGGTCTGCAACTCTATCAAACGGCTTTGAGGAACAAAACATGCTTCCCAATCGCCTGGCTTAGAGCTAAGGGAGCGAGAGGAGGAGCTGCGGAGACCGGCCATGCTGGAATGGTTTTTTCTGGGCGCGCTCTGTTGGATGCTCGCTCAAGGGAAAAAGATGTGGCTTGGATCTAAGAATCCCCATCCCTTAAAATAGTCGGTTTGCCTGTAGGGCCGGGGTGGCAAATGCAAAAATGCCCCGGATCCTCTTATTCACTCGACACATGGAGATGGCCATTATTGAAGCACAGAAGCCGAGGAGTACAATGTTGATGGGAAGCCAGACACTGTTCATTACAACAGATACTTTGGAGTATTCGGAGATGGAACCCGCCTTGCAATGCCGAAGACAAACAGCGCGCTGAACTCATTGTCATTGAAGCCTGGTTCAGGGGCTACTGAGGGAGTCCTGGATTAGGGGGTATCCAGCCAGCCGGACTATATACTTTGGCCGGACTGTTGGGCCGTGAAGATACAAGACTCAAGACTTCGTCCCGTGTCCGGATGGGACTCTCCTTTGCGCGGAAGAAAAGCTTGGCGATCCGGATATTAGATTTCCTTCTTTGTAACCGACTCTGTGTAAACCCTAGCCCCCTCTGGTGTCTATATAAACTGGAGGGTTTAGTCCTTAGGGACAATCATAATCATCATAGGCTAGATTCTAGGGTTTAGCCTCTATGATCTCGTGGTAGATCAACTCTTGTAATACTCATATCATCAAGATCAATCAAGCAGGAAGTAGGGTTTTACCTCCATCGAGAGGGCCCGAACCTGGGTAAAACATCGTGTCCCTTGCCTCCTGTTACCATTAGCCTTAGACGCACAGATCGGGACCCCCTACCCAAGATCCGCCAGTTTTGACACTGACACCCATGACTAAACTCATTAGTCACATGCTTGCAAGCTTCTTGTGATGTTGTATTACCAAGAGGGCCCAGAGATATCTCTCCATCATACGGAGTGACAAATCCCAGTCTCGATCCATGCAACCCAACAAACACCTTTGGAAATACCTGTAAAGCACCTTTATGATCACCCAGTTACGAAGTGACGTTTGATAGCACACAAAGTATTCCTCTAGTGTTCGGGAGTGGCATGATCTCATGGTCTAAGGAACTGAAACTTGATATGAAGAAAGCTATAGCAAATAAACTAAGTGATACGATCTTATGCTAAGCTCACGGTTGGGTCTTGTCCATCACATCATTCTCCTAATGTTGTGATCTCGTTATCAAATGACAACTCATGTCCATGATTCAAAAACCTTAACCATCTTTGATCAATGAGCTAGTCTAGTAGAGGCTTACTAGGGACACTATGTAGTTTTTGTAGTAGTTATGTTTCCGATCAATACAATTCTAGCATGAATAATAAACATTTATCATGAACGAGAAATATGATGATAACCATTTTATTATTGCCTCTAGGGCATATTTACAACAGTCTCCCACTTGCACTAGAGTCAATAATCTAGTTCACATTGCCATGTGATTAACACCCAATGAGTTCTGAGGTTTGATCATATTTTGCTTGTGAGAGAGGTTTTAGTCAACGGGTCTGCAACATTCAGATCCGTGTGTACTTTGCAAATCTCCATGGCATATTCTAGATTTTGCTACCATGCTCCACTTGGAGCTATTCCAAATGACTGCTCCACTATACATATCCAGTTTGCGACTTAGAGTCATCCGGATCGGTTTCAAAGCTTGCATCGACATAACCCTTTACGATGAACTCTTTATCACCTCCATAACTGAGAAACATTTCCTTAGTCCTCTTTAGGTACCTAAGGATAGTTTTGACCATTGTCCAGTGATCCACTCCTGGATTATTTTGGCACCTCCCTTCCAGACTTATGGAAAGGCACACATCAAGTCTGGTACATAGCATGTCATACATTATAGAGCATATGGCTGAGGCATAGGTGATGACTTTCATCCTTTGTCTTTCTTCTACCATGGTCGAGCCTTGAGTCTTACTCAACTTCACACCTTACAACTCAGGCAAGAACTCCTTCTTTAACTAATCCATTTTGAACTCCTTCAAAATCTTGTCTAGGTATGCTCTGTGTGAAAGTCTTATCAGGCATCTTGATCTATCTCTGTAGATCCTGATGCCCAATATGTAAGCAGCTTTACCTAGGTCTTCCTTTGAAAAACTCCTTTCAAACAACCCTTTATGCTTTCTAGAAATTCTACATCATTTCCAATAAACAATATGTCATCCACATATACTATTAGAAATGCTACAGAGCTCCCACTCACTTTCTTGTAAATACAAGTTTCTTCATGAACTTAGTATAATCCCCAAAGCTTTGATCACCTCATCAAAGCATATATTCCAACTCCGAGATGCTTGCACCAGTCTATAGAAGGATCGCTGGAGCTTTCATACCTTTTAGCATCCTTAGGACCGACAAAACCTTATGGTTGTATCACATACAACCTTTCCTTAACGAAACCGTTAAGGAAACATTGTTTTGACATCCATCTGCCAGATTTCATAATTGAAAAATGCAGCAATTGCTAACATAATCCTAACAGACTTAAGCATAGCTATGAGTGAGAAATTCTCATCGTAGTCAACTCCTTGAACTTGCCGGAAACCTCTTTGGGATGAGTCGAGCTTTATATATGGCGACATTACCATCAATGTTTGTCTTCTTCTTAAAGATCCATTTGTACTTAATGGCCTACCGGTCATCGGGTAAGTCTACCAAAGTCCACACTTGGTTTTCATGGATCCTATCCCGGATTTCATGGCCTCTAGCCATTTGTCGGAATCCGGTCCCATCATCGCTTCCTCATAGTTCGTAGGTTCATTGTTGTCTAACAACATCACTTCCATGACAGGATTATTGTACTACTCAGGGCAGTACTTGTCCTTGTCGACCTATGATGTTTGGTACTGACTCGATCCAAGGTTTCATGATCATCATCATTAGCTCCCTCTTTAATTGGTGTATGCATCACAGGAACACCTTCCTATGATGCGCGATTTTCCAATTCAAGTGAAGTTTGATAACCTCATCAAGTTCTACCTTTCTCCCACTCACTTCTTTCGAGAGAAAATTCTTCTCTAGAAAGGATCCATTCTCGACAACAAAGACTTGCCTTCAGATTTGTGATAGAAGGTATTCTATGAAAACTCACTTCTCCGCTTTGGGTTCAAGCTTGTGTCGCATTCCCAAACTTTAAGAAACGACAACATAGGTTTCTTGCCAAACCATAGTTCATACGGTGTCGTATCATCAAAATTAGATGGTGTCCTATTTAAAGTGAATGTCATAGTCTCTAATGCATAGCCCCAAAACTATAGTGGCAAATCGGTAAGAGACATCATAGAACGCAACATATCCAATAGAATACGACTATGATGTTCAGGCACACCATTACACTGTGGTGTTCCAGGTGGCGCGAGTTGTGAAACAATTCTCACATTGTCTTAAATACATACCAAACTCGTAACTCAAATATTCACCTCCATGATCATATTGTAGACATTTTATCTTCTTGCCACGATGATCTTCAACTTCACTCTGAAATTGCTTGAACTTGTTAAAATTTCAGACTTGTATTTCATCAAGTAAATATACCCGTATCTACTCAAATCATCAGTGAGGGTAATATAATAACGATATCCACCGCATGCTTTAACACTCATCGGACCACATACATCGATATGCATTATTTCCAACAAGTCACTTGCCCGCTCCATTGTACTAGAAAATGGGGTTTTAGTCATCTTGCCCACGAGGCATTGTTCACATGTTTCAAATGATTCATAATCAAGTGTTTCCAAAAGTCCATCATCATGGAGTTTCTTCATGAGTTCACACCAATATGACCTAAGCGGCAGTGCCACAAATATGTGGTACCATCATCATTCACTTTGCAGTTTTTGGCATCAATAATATGAACATGTGTATTACTACGATTGAGATTCAACAAGAATAAACCATTCACATTGGGTGCATGACCATAAAAGATATTATCCATATAAATATAACAACCATTATTCTCTGACTTAAATGAATAATCATCTTGCAATAAACAAGATCCGGATGTATTGTTCATGCTTAACACAGGCACCAAATAAAATTTATTTATGTTAAAACTAATCCAAAGGTAGAGGGAGCATGGCGATGGCGATCACACAACCTTGGAGACACTTCCAACGCGATCGTCACCTCATCCTTAGCCAGTCTCATTTATTCCACAGCTCCATTCGAGTTACTAATATTAGCAACTGAAGTATCAAATACCCAGGGGCTACTACAAGACTAGCAAGGTACACATCAATAACATTTATATCAAATATACTTTTGTTGATGTTGCCAGCCTTCTTATCTGCCAAGTACTTAGGGCAGTTCCGCTTCAAGTGACCATTCCCCTTGCAATAGAAGCACTCAGTCTTAGGTTTGGGTCCAGCCTTGCGTTTCTTCATGGAGAGGCAACTACCTTGCCATTCTTCTTGAAGTTCCCTTTCTTTCCCTTGCCTTTCTTGAAACTAGTGGTCTTATTAACCATCAACTCCTGATGCTCTTTCTTGATTTCTACCTCCACGGCCTTAAGCATCGCGAAAAGCTCAGGAATCGTCTTCTCCATTCCTTGGATATTATAGTTCATCATGAAGCCCGGTAGCTTGGTGGCAGTGATTGGAGAACTCTATCAATCGCTACTTCATCCAGAAGATTAACTCCCAATTGATTCAAGCGGTTGTAGTACCCAGACATCTTGAGTACGTGCTCGCTAACGGAGCTGTTCTGCTCCATCTTGTAGCTAAAGAACTTGTCAAAGCTGCCATACCTCTCAACCCGGGTGCGAGCCTAAAATACCAATTTCAGCTCCTGGAACATCTCATATGCTCTATGGTGCTGAAAACGTCTTTGGAGCCCCAATTCTAAGCCGTAAAGCATGGTGCACTGAACTATCGTGTAGTCATCACTTCTAGTCTGCCAGACATTCATAACATCTAGATTTTCAAGAGTGGGTGGTTAACCTAGCGGTGCATCAAGGACATAAGCCATTTGTGCAGTAGTGAGGATAATCCTGTTGGTGCAATATTTGCCCTCCTATGTTTTGGAGTTTGTTGAAAAAAACAGGCATGCACTGATTTGTCTGCTAGTGCACACATAGAGAAAAAGTCCATGCAGAATCGAAGAGAATACTATCTCCGGTGTCAAGTTTGATGAACTTCACCGAAGGATATCTGCGATGTAGAGAAGAAAGAGCTACATCTACTGAAGACATGGAGGTGAGAAGATTGATGTGAAGGACTTAGCCCCTCGAAATTTTATTGCTGAAGCAAAGCAATTGGTTCAGAGCTGTTGTCCGAAGACAAATGACTGCAGCGAATGGAAGTCGAAGACAAAGTGAAGGCAAATTATTTCTTTCGTTGTTATTGTAGGATCAAAAGTATGTCTAGAGGGGGGTGATTAGATGACTTGACCAAATAAAAATCTAGCCTTTTCCCAATTTTAAGACTTGGCAGATTTTAACAACTTTACAAAAGTCAAGCAATCAACCTACACATTGCAATTCTAAGAGTATAGCAACGGAATGTAAAACATTGCACATGAAGGTAAAGGGGATGAGTTTGAGGGAGCAAACGCAATGTAGACATGGAGATTTTTTATCCGTGGTTCCGATAGGTGGTGCTATCGTACATCCACGTTGATGGAGACTTCAACCCATGAAGGGGAATGGCTACGCGAGTCCACGGAGGGCTCCATTCACGAAGGGTCCACGAAGAAGCAACCTTATTGATACGTCTCCAACGTATCTATAATTTTTGATTGCTCCATGCTACTTTATCTACTGTTTTAGGCAATATTGGGCTTTATTATCCACTTCTATATTATTTTTCGGACTAACCTATTAACCGGAGGCCCAACCCAGATTTGCTGTTTTATGCCTATTTCAGTGTTTCGAGGAAAAGGAATATCAAACGGAGTCAAAACGGAACGAAATCAACTGGAGAAGTTATTTTTGGAAGGAAAGCAACCCAGGGAACTTGGAGTGCACGTCAGGGGAGATACAGGCTGCCCACGAGGGTGGGGGGCGCGCCCACCCCCCCAGGCGCGCCCCCTACCTCGTGGGGCCCCCGTAGCTCCACCGACGTACCCCCTACACCCATATATACCTACGTACCCTAAAACTTCCAGAACAGAAGATAGATCGGGAGTTCCGCCGCTGCAAGCCTCTGTAGCCACCAAAAACCTCTCGGGAGCCCTTCCCGGCACCCTGCCGGAGGGGGATCCCATCACTGGTGGCCATCTTCATCATCCCGGCGCTATCCATAACGAGGAGGGAGTAGTTCACCCTCGGGGCTGAGGGTATGTACCAGTAGCTATGTGTTTTATCTCTCTCTCTCTCGTGTTCTCTCTCGTGTTCCATCTATGGCACGATCTTGATGTATCCCGAGCTTTGCTATTGTAGTTGGATCTTATGATGTTTCTCCCCCTCTACTCTCTTGTGATGAATTGAGTTTCCCCTTTGAAGTTATCTTATCGGATTGAGTCTTTTATGAGAACACTTGATGTATGTCTTGCCGTGATTATCTGTGGTGACAATGGGATATCATGTGCCACTTGATGTATGTTTTGGTGATCAACTTGTGGGTTTAGTGACATTGGGAACCTATGCATAGGGGTTGGCACACGTTCTTGACTCTCCGATAGAAACTTTGGGGCACTCTTTGAAGTACTTTGTGTTGGTTGGATGAATCTAAGATTGTGTGATGCATATCGTATAATCATGCCCACAGATACTTGAGGTGACAATCGAGTATCTAGGTGACATTAGGGTTTTGGTTGATTTGTGTCTTAAGGTGTTATTCTAGTACGAACTCTTTTATAGATTGATCCGAAAGAATAACTTTGAGGTGGTTTGGTACCCTACCATAATCTCTACGTTTGTTCTCCGCTATTAGTGGCTTTGGAGTGACTCTTTGTCGCATGTTGAGGGCTTGTTATATTATCTATCTATGTTATTATTGTTGAGAGAACTTGCACTAGTGAAAGTATGAACCCTAGGCCTTGTTTCCTATCATTGCAATACCGTTTACGCTCACTTTTACCTTTCTGTTTTTATTATTTCAGATTACAAAAACCTATATCTACTATCTATTTTGCACTTGTATCACCATCTCTTCGCCGAACTAGTGCACCCATAGAATTTACCATTGTATTGGGTGTATTGGGGACACAAGAGACTTTTGTTATTTGGTTGCAGGGTTGTTTGAGAGAGACCATCTTCATCCTACGCCTCCTACGGATTGATAAACCTTAGGTCATCCACTTGAGGGAAATTTGCTACAGTCCTACAAACCTGTGCACTTGCAGGCCCAACAACGTCTACAAGAAGAAGGTTGTGTAGTAGACATCAAGCTCTTTTCTGGCGCCGTTGCCGGGGAGGTTAGCGCTTGAAGGTATATCTTTAGATCTTGCAATCGAATCTTTTTGTTTCTTGTTTTATCACTAGTTTAGTTTATAAAAGAAAACTACAAAAAAATGGAATTAAGGATGCCACATATGCTTCATCTTTTTAATGTCTTTCGTGAAAATGATGGGAAGGAAAATTGTGCTCAAATACTAGAAGAAGAATTACATAGAATGCTTGGCATAAAATATGTGAATGATGAGCATGATTGCAATGTTGTTAGTATGAATTCCTTGAATATCCATGATGCTAATGATATGCAAAGCCACAAGCTTGGGGAAGCTATGTTTGATGAAGATGATATTTTTTGTCCCCCAAGCTTTGATGAGCAAATTTACTGTGATGAAAGCATGCCTCCTATCTATGATGATTATTGTGATGACACGTATGCTTTAAAGAATAATGATAACCATGAAACTTGTCATCTTGATCCTAATTTTAAACCATATGATAGTTATTTTGTTGAGTTTGCTCCCACTACTTTTCATGAGAAGAATTTTGCTTATGAGGAGAGTAGTAAATTTTCTATGCTAGTAGATCATGAAAAGAATGCTTTAGGTGCTGGTTACATTGTTGAATTCATTCATGATGCTACTGAAAATTATTATGAGGTAGGAACATATGCTTGTAGGAGTTGCAATAATGTCAAGTTTCCTCTCTATGTGTTTAAAATCTTGAAGCTATGCTTGTTTTACCTTCCTATGCTTGTTGATTATTGTTCCCATAAGTTGTTTGTTCACAAAATCCCTATGCATAGGAAGAGGGTTAGACTTAAATGTGCTAGTCATATGCTTCATGATGCTCCCGCTATGTTTCAATTCTTATCTTTTATGTGAGCATCATTGTCATCATCATGCCTAGCTAGAAAGGCATTAAAGAAAAGCGCTTGTTGGGAGACAACCCAATATTTACCCTTACTATTTTTGTGTTTCCACATGATTATGCTACTGTAGTAATCATGTTTTATAGCTTTTGTTTCAATAAAGTGCCAAGTAAGACCTTTAGGATGGCTTACAGTGATAGTTGTGTTGATCCTGCTGAAAATCAGAAGCTTTTGCACCCAGTAAATTAGTTTTGTTAATTCATAGAAACGTGCTTCTGATCTGATTCTTTTTGCTCTGGATTGCACACGAATTTCTTAGGACTTTATAATTTGGTAGAATGTTTGGAGTTCCAGAAGTATACGTTTGATACAGATTACTACAGACTGTTCTGTTTTTGACAGATTCTGTTTTCTATGTGTTGTTTGCTTATTTTGATGAATCTATGAGTAGTATCGGAGTGTATGAGCCATATATAAGTTGAAGTACAGTAGATATTACACCAATATGAATTTAGAGTGAGTTCATTCAGTACCTAAGTGGTGGTTTTGTTTTCTTATACTAACGGAGTTTACGAGTTTTCTGTTGAGTTTTGTGTTGTGGAGTTTTCAAGTTTTGGGTAAAGATTCGATGGACTATGGAATAAGGAGTGGAAAGAGCCTAAGATTGGGGATGCCCAAGGCACCCCAAGGTAATATTCAAGGACAACAAAGAGCCTAAGCTTGGGGATGCCCCGGATGGCATCCCCTCTTTCATCTTTGTCTATCGGTAACTTTACTTAGAGCTATATTTTTATTCACCACATGGTATGTGTTTTGCTTGGAGCGTCATTTTATTTGTTACTATTAGCTTGATGTTATTTAGAATAATGTTTTGCATCTTTAGTTTCAATACAGAAGTCAAGGATAGCCTTTGCCATGCTTATTTTGCTAGTATACATGTTGCTGTTTGAAAAACAGAAAGTTTACCGCTGTTGCAAAAATTACCTAGAAAATTCAGAGAGTGGTATAATGTTTAATATTTTTGCATATTGAGCTATGATAAATTTATTACAGTGGGAATTTTAGTTCATAATTTTTGGAGTCAGGGAAGTATTGATACTCTTGCATTCTTTACAGACTGCACTGTTTTGGCAGATTGCTGTTTTGGTTGCATTGTTTGCATATGTTTGCTTGATTAATGATTATATTTGAGGATAGGAGTATTAAATATGCAGATGCATTTAGTAGGCAATGTTGAATAATTATTTAAGTGATTTGTTACAGTAGAAAATGATAAGGTTTTGCATTGGTTTATACTAACCTATCTCACGAGTTCTTGTTGAGTTTGTTGTGGATGAAGCTTTTGATAAAAAGAGAAACCATGATATGAGATGAATTGAGGAGACACAAAAGCTCAAGCTTGGGGATGCCCAAGGCACCCCAAGATAATATTTCAAGAAGTCTCAAGCATCTAAGCTTGGGGATGCCCCGGTAGGCATCCCACCTTTCTTCTTCAACAACTATCGGTTAGTATCGGTGAGCCTAAGTTTTTGCTTCTTCACATGAGTTGTGCTATCCTTGCAATGTAGTTATCTTTAGCTTTGCTTGCTGTTTGAATAAAGTATCAAGATCTGAAATTATTAATTGGGAGAGTCTTCACATAGTTGTATAATTATTCGACTACTCATTGATCTTCACTTATATCTTTCGGAGTAGTTTGTTATTTGCTCTAGTGCTTCACTTATATCTTTTAGAGCATGGTGGTAGTTTTATTTTGAAGAAATAGATTAACTCTCATGCTTCACTTATATTATTTTGAGAGTATTAAATAGCATGGTAATTTGCTTAATGTTAATATACTTGGTATTCAAGATATGTGAAACTTTCTTTTGAGTGCGTTGAATACTAAGAAAAGTTTGATGCTTGATAATTGTTTTGAGATATGAAGATGGTGATATTAGAGTCATGCTAGTTGAGTAGTTGTGCATTTAAAGAATACTTGTGTTGAAGTTTGTGATTCTCGTAGCATGCACATATGGTGAACCGTTATGTGATGAACTCGGAGCATGATTTATTTATTGATTGTCTTCCTTATGAGTGGCGGTCGGGGACGAGCGATGGTCTCTTCCTACCAATCTATCCCCCTGGGAGCATGTGCGCAATACTTTGCTTTGATAACTTCTAGATTTTTGCAACAAGTATATGAGTTCTTTATGACTAATGTTGAGTCCATGGATTATACACACTTTTCCCCATCCTTCCACCATTGCTAGCCTCTCTAATACCGCGCACCTTTCGCCGGTATCATACACCCACCATATACCTTCCTCAAAACAGCCACCATACCTACCTATCATGGCATTTCCATAGCCATTCCGAGATATATTGCCATGCAACTTTCCACCGTTCCATTTATTATGACACATTCCATCATTGTCATATTGCTAGCATGATCATGTAGTTGACATCGTATTATTGGCAAAGCCACCATTCATAATTCTTTCATACATGTCACTCATGATTCATTGCATATCCCGGTACACCGCCGGAGGCATTCATATAGAGTCATACTTTGTTCTAAGTATCGAGTTATAATTGTTGAGTTGTAAGAAAAATAAAAGTGTGATGATCATCATTATTAGAGCATTGTCCCGGTGAGGAAAGGATGATGGAGACTATGATTCCCCCACAAGTCGGGATGAGACTCCGGACGAAAAAAAGAGGCCATAAAAAAAGAGAAAAGGCCCAAACAAAAAAAATGAGAGAAAAAGAGAGAAGGGACAATGCTACTATCCTTTTACCACACTTGTGCTTCAAAGTAGCACCATGATCTTCATGATAGAGAGTCTCCTATGTTGTCACTTTCATATACTAGTGGGAATTTTACATTATAGAACTTGGCTTGTATATTCCAATGATGGGCTTCCTCAAAATGCCCTAGGTCTTCGTGAGCAAGCGAGTTGGATGCACACCCACTTAGTTTCTTTTGTTGAGCTTTCATATACTTATAGCTCTAGTGCATCCGTTGCATGGCAATCCCTACTCACTCACATTGATATCTATTGATGGGCATCTCCCTAGCCCATTGATACGCCTAGTTGATGTGAGACTATCTCCCCTCTTTTTGTCTTCTCCACAACCACCATTCTATTCCATATATAGTGCTATATCCATGGCTCACGCTCATGTATTGCGTGAAGATTGAAAAAGTTTTGAAAATGTTAAAGGATGAAACAATTGCTTGGCTTGTTATCGGGGTTGTGCATGATTTAAATATTTTGTGTAGGGAAGATGGAGCATAGCCATACTATATGATTTTGTAGGGATAACTTTCTTTGGCCATGTTATTTTGAGAAGACATAATTGCTTATTTAGTATGCTTGAAGTATTATTATTTTTATGTCAATATGAACTTTTGTCTTGAATCTTTCGGATCTAAATATTCATGCCACAATTAAGAAGATTTACATTGAAATTATGCCAAAGTATCACTCCGTATCAAAATTTCTTTTTTATCATTTACCTACTCGAGGACGAGCAGGAAATTAAGCTTGGGGATGCTTGATACGTCTCCAATGTATCTATAATTTTTGATTTCTCCATGCTACTTTATCTACTGTTTTAGGCAATATTGGGCTTTATTATCCACTTTTATATTATTTTTGGGACTAACTGTTGGGGAACGTAGCAGAAATTCAAAATTTTCCTACGTGTCACCAAGATCTATCTATGGAGAAACCAGCAACGAGGGGAAGGAGAGTGCATCTACATACCCTTGTAGATCGCTAAGCGGAAGCGTTCAAGAGAACGGGGTTGAAGGAGTCGTACTCGTCGTGATCCAAATCACCGGAGATCCTAGTGCCGAACGGACGGCACCTCCGCGTTCAACACACGTACAGCCCGGTGACGTCTCCCACGCCTTGATCCAGCAAGGAGAGAGGGAGAGGTTGAGGAAGACTCCATCCAGCAGCAGCACAATGGCGTGGTGGTGGTGGAGGAGCGTGGCAATCCTGCAGGGCTTCGCCAAGCACCTGCGGGAGAGGAGGAGGTGTCACGGGAGGGAGGGAGGCGCCAGGGCTTCAAGTGCGGCTGCCCTTCCCTCCCCTCCCTTTATATAGGGGCAAGGGAGAGGGGGAGGCGCAGCCTTGCCCCTTCCTCCAAGGAAGGGGTGTGGCCAAGGGGGGAAGGAGTCAGTCCTCCCCAAGGCACCTCGGAGGTGCCTTCCCCCTTGAGGACTCTCCCCTTTTTCTTATATCTTGGCGCATGGGCCTCTTGGGGCTGGTGCCCTTGGCCCATATAGGACAAGGCACACCCCCTACAGCCCATGTGCCCCCCCCCCCGGGGCAGGTGGACCCCCGGACCCCTTTCGGCACTCCCGGTACAATACCGATAAAGTGCGAAACTTTTCCGGCGACCAAAATAAGACTTCCCATATATAAATCTTTACCTCCGGACCATTCCGGAACTCCTCGTGACGTCCGGGACCTCATCCAGGACTCCTAACAACATTCGGTAACCACATACAAACTTCCTTTATAACCCTAGCATCATCGAACCTTAAGTGTGTAGACCCTACGGGTTCGGGAACCATGCAGACATGACCGAGACAACTCTCCGGCCAATAACCAACAGCGGGATCTGGATACCCATGTTGGCTCCCACATGTTCCACGATGATCTCACCGGATGAACCACGATGTCAAGGACTCAATCAATCCCGTATATAATTCCCTTTGTCTAGCGGTATTGTACTTGCCCGAGATTCGATCGTCGGTATGCCGATACCTTGTTCAATCTCGTTACCGGCAAGTCTCTTTACTCATTTCGTAACACATCATCCCGTGATCAACCCCTTGGTCACATTGTGCACATTTATGATGATGTCCTACCGAGTGGGCCCAGAGATACCTCTCCGTTAACCGGAGTGACAAATCCCAGTCTCGATTCGTGCCAACCCAACAGACACTTTCAGAGATACCTGTAGTGCACCTTTATAGCCACCCAGTTACGTTGTGACGTTTGGTACACCCAAAGCATTCCTACAGTATCCGGGAGTTGCACAATCTCATGGTCTAAGGAAAAGATACTTGACATTAGAAAAGCTTCAGCATACGAACTACACGATCTCTATGCTAGGCTTAGGATTGGGTCTTGTCCATCACATCATTCTCCTAATGATGTGATCCCATTATCAATGACATCCAATGTCCATGGTCAGGAAATCATGACCATCTATTGATAAACGAGCTAGTTAACTAGAGGCTTAATAGGGACATGGTGTTGTCTATGTACCCACACATGTATCTAAGTTTCCTATCAATACAATTATAGCATGGATAATAAACGATTATCATGAACAAGGAAATATAATAATAACTAATTTATTATTGCCTCTAGGGCATATTTCCAACAGTCTCCCACTTGCACTAGAGTCAATAATCTAGTTCACATCGCCATGTGATCAACACTGATAGGTCACATCGCCATGTAACCAACATCCAAAGAGTTTACTAGTGTCTTAAACTAGTTCACATCACCATGTGATTAAGTCTCAATGAGTTCTGGGGTTTGATCATGTTTTGCTTTTGAGAGAGGTTTTAGTCAACGGGTCTGCAACTTTCAGATCCGTATGTACTTCGCAAATCTCTATGTCATATTGTAAATGCTGCTTCTACGCTCCACTTGAAGCTATTCCAAATGGTTGCTCCACTATACGTATCCGGTTTGCTACTCAGAGTCACTCGGATAGGTGTTAAAGCTTGCATCGACGTAACCCTTTACGCCGAACTCTTTATCACCTCCATAATTGAGAAATAAATCCTTATTACTCCAAGGACAATTTTGACCGGTATGTGGTGATCCACTCCTTGATCACCTTTGTACCCTCTTGCCAGACATGTGGCAAGGCACACATCAGGTGCGGTACATAGCATAGCATACTGTAGAGCCTACGTCTAAAGCATAGGGGACGACCTTCGTCCTTTCTCTCTTTTCTGCCGTGGTCGAGCTTTAAGTCTTAACTTCATACCTTACATCTCAGGCAAGAACTCCTTCTTTGACTGATCCATCTTGAACACCTTCAAGATCATGTCAAGGTATATGCTCATTTGAAAGTACCATTAAGCGTTTTTGATCTATCCTCATAGATCTTGATGCTCAATGTTCAAGTAGCTTAATCTAGGTTTTCTATTGAAAAACACCTTTCAAATAACCCTATATGCTTTCTAGAAATTCTACATCATTTCTGATCAACAATATGTCAACAACATATACTCATCAGAAATTCTATAGTGCTCCCACTCACTTCTTTGGAAATACAAGTTTCTCACAAACTTTGTATAAACCCAAAATCTTTGATCATATCATCAAAGCGTATATTCCAACTCCGAGATGCTTACTCCAGTCCTTAGAAGGATCGCTGGAGCCAGCATACCTTTTAGCATCCTTAGGATCAAAAAAAACTTTCTGATTGTATCACATACAACCTTTCCTTACAAAACTGGTAAGGAAACTCGTTTTGACATCCATCTGCCAGATTTCATAAATGCAGCTAATGCTAACATGATTCCGACGGATTTAAGCATCGCTACGGATGAGAAAATCTCATCGTAGTCAACTCCTTGAACTTGTGAAAAACTCTTTGCCACAAGTCGAGCTTCATAGACGGTGACATTACCGTCCACGTCCGTCTTCTTCTTAAAGATCCATTTATCTCAATGGCTTGCCGATCAATGGGCAAGTCCACCAAAGTCCATGCTTTGTTCTGATACATGGATCCTATCTCGGATTTCATGGCTTTTAACCATTTGTTGGAATCCGGGCCCACCATCGCTTCTCCATAGCTCGTAGGTTCATTGTTGTCTAGCAACATGACCTTCAAGACATGATTACTGTACCACTCTGAAGTAGTACGCATCCTTGTCACCCCACGAGGTACGATAGTGACTTGATCCGAAACTTCATGATCACTATCATAAGCTTCTACTTCAATTGGTGTAGGCGCCACAGGAACAACTTCCTGTGCCCTGCTGCACACTAGTTGAAGTGATGGTTCAATAACCTCATCAAGTCTCGACCATTCTCGCACTCAATTCTTTCGAGACAAACCTTTCCTCGAGAAAGGACCCGATTCAAGAAACAATCCTATTGCTTTCGGATCTGAATTAGGAGGTAGACCCAACTGTTTTGGGTGTCCTATGAAGATGCGTTTTATCCGCTTTGGATTCGAGCTTATCAACCTGAAACTTTTTCACATAAGCGTCGCAGCCCCAAACTTTTAAGAAATGACAACTTAGGTTTCTCCAAACCATAGTTCAAACGGTGTCGTCTCAACGGAATTACGTGGTGCCCTATTTTAAAGTGAATGCGGTTGTCTCTAATGCCTAACCCATGAACGATAGTGGTAATTCGATAAGAGACATCATGGTACGCACCATATCCAATAGGGTGCAACAATGAAGTTCGGACACACCATCACACTATGGTGTTCCAGGCGGTATTAATTGTGAAACAATTTCCACAATATCTTAATTGCATGCCAAAGCTCGTAACTCAGATACTCATCTCTATGATCATATCATAGACATTTTATCCTCTTGTCACGATGATCTTCAACTTCACTCTGAAATTACTTGAACCATTCAATAATTCAGACTTGTGTTTCATCAAGTAAATATACTTAGTATCTACTCAAATCATCTGTGAAGTAAGAACATAACGATATCCACTGCGTGCCTTAGCACTTATTGGACTGCACACATCAAAATGTATTACTTCCAACAAGTTGCTATCTTGTTCCATTTTACTGAAAACGAGGCTTTTCAGTCATCTTGCCCATGTGGTATGATTTGCATATCTCAAGTGATTCAAAATCAAGTGAGTCCAAACGATCCATCTACATGGAGTTTCTTCATGCGTATACACCAACAGACATGGTTCGCATGTCTCAAACTTTTCAAAAATGAGTGAGTCCAAAGATCCATCAACATGGAGCTTCTTCATGCGTTTTATACCAATATGACTTACATGGCAATGCCACAAGTAAGTGGTACTATCATTACTATCTTATATCTTTTGGCATGAAAATGTGTATCACTATGATCGAGATTCAATAAACCATTCCTTTAGGTGCAAGACCATTGAAGGTGTTATTCAAATAAATAGAGTAACCATTATTCTCCTTAAATGAATAACCGTATTGCGATAGACATAATCCAATCATGTCTATGCTCAACGCAAACACCAAATGACAATTATTCAGGTTTAATACTAATCTTGATGGTAGAGGGAGCGTGCGATGTTTGATCACATCAAACTTGGAAACACTTCCAACACATATCGTCAGCTCACCTTTAGCTAGTCTGTTTATTCCGTAGCCTTTTATTTCGAGTTACTAACACTTAGCAACCGAACCAGTATCTAATACCCTAGTGCTACTAGGAGTACTAGTAGAGTACACATTAACATAATGTATATCCAATATACTTCTATCGACCTTGCCAGCCTTCTCATCTACCAAGTATCTAGGGTAATTCCGCTCTAGTGACTGTTCCCCTTATTACAGAAGCACTTAGTCTCAGGTTTGGGTTCGACCTTGGGTTTCTTCACTAGAGCAGCAGTTGATTTGCCGTTTCATGAAGTATCCCTTCTTGCCCTTTCCCTTCTTGAAACTAGTGGTTTCACCAACCATCAACAATTGATGCTCCTTCTTGATTTCTACTTTCGCGGTGTCAAACATCGCGAATACCTCAAGGATCATCATATCTATCCCTGATATGTTATAGTTCATCACGAAGCTCTAGCAGCTTGGTGGCAATGACTTTGGAGAAACATCACTATCTCATCTGGAAGATCAAATCCCACTTGATTTAAGTGATTGTTGCACTCAGACAATCTGAGCACAAGCTCAACGATTGAGCTTTTCTCCCTTAGTTTGCAGGCTAAGAAAATCGTCGGAGGTCTTATACCTCTTGACGTGGGCACGAGCCTGAAATCCCAATTTCAGCCCTCGAAACATCTCATATGTTTCGCGACATTTCGAAAAGGTCTTTGGTGCGTCAACTCTAAACCGTTTAACGGAACTATCACGTAGTTATCAAAACGTGTATGTCCTATGTTCGCAACATCCACAAATGACGTTTGGGGTTCAGCACACTGAGCGGTGCATTAAGGACATAAGCTTTCTACTGTCCGTATAATCGCTACTGTCAACTTTCAACTATATTTTCTCTAGGAACATATCTAAACAGTGGAACTAAAGCGCGAGCTTACGACATAATTTGCAAAGATCTTTTGACTATGTTCAGGATAATTAAGTTCATCTTATGAACTCCCACTCAGATAGACATCCCTCTAGTCATCTAAGTGATTACATGATCCGAGTCAACTAGGCCGTGTCCGATCATCACGTGAGACGGACTAGTCATCATCAGTGAACATCTTCATGTTGATCGTATCTACTATACGACTCATGCTCGACCTTTCGGTCTCTGTGTTCCGAGGCCATGTCTGTACATGCTAGGCTCGTCAAGTTAACCCTAAGTGTTTCGCGTGTGTAAATCTGTCTTACACCCGTTGTATGTGAACGTAAGAATCCATCACACCCGATCATCACGTGGTGCTTAGAAGCGACGAACTTTAGCAACGATGCACAGTTAGGGGAGAACACTTCTTGAAATTGTTGTAAGGGATCATCTTATTTACTATTGTCGTTCTAAGCAAATAAGATGCATAAACATGATAAACATCACATGCAATCAAAAAGTGACATGATATGGCCAATATCATTTTTGCTCCTTTTGATCTCCATCTTCGGTGCTCCATGATCATCATCGTCACCGGCATGACACCATGATCTCCATCATCATGTCTTCATGAAGTTGTCTCGCCAACTATTACTTCTACTACTATGGCTACCGGTTAGCAATAAAGTAAAGTAATTACATGGCGTTGTTCAATGACACGCAGGTCATACAATAAATAAAGACAACTCCTATGGCTCCTGCCGGTTGTCATACTCATCGGCATGCAAGTCGTGATTCCTATTACAAGAACATGATCAATCTCATACATCACATATCATTCATCACATTCTTCTTGGCCATATCACATCACATAGCATACCCTGCAAAAACAAGTTAGACGTCCTCTAATTGTTGTTTGCATGTTTTACGTGGCTGCTATGGGTTTCTAGCAAGAACGTTTCTTACCTACGCAAAACCACATCGTGATATGCCAATTGCTATTTACCCTTCATAAGGACCCTTTTCATCGAATCCGTTCCGACTAAAGTGGGAGAGACTGGCACCCGCTAGCCACCTTATGCACCAAGTGCATGTCAGTCGGTGGAACCTGTCTCACGTAAGAGTACGTGTAAGGTCGGTCCGGGCCGCTTCATCCCACAATACCGTTGAAACAAGATTGGAGTAGTAACGGTAAGCATATTGAACAAAATCAACGCCCACAACTACTTTGTGTTCTACTCGTGCAAAGAATCTACGCAATAGACCTAGCTCATGATGCCACTGTTGGGGAAAGTAGCAGAAATTCAAAATTTTCCTACGTGTCACCAAGATCTATCTATGGAGAAACCAGCAACGAGGGGAAGAAGAGTGCATCTACATACCCTTGTAGATCGCTTAGCGGAAGCGTTCAAGAGAACGGGGTTGAAGGAGTCGTACTCGTCGTGATCCAAATCACCGGAGATCCTAGTGCCGAACGGATGGCACCTCCGCGTTCAACACACGTACAGCCTGGTGACGTCTCCCACGCCTTGATCCAGCAAGGAGAGAGGGAGAGGTTGAGGAAGACTCCATCCAGCAGCAGCACAACGGCGTGGTGGTGGTGGAGGCGCGTGGCAATCCTGCAGGGCTTCACCAAGCACCTGCGGGAGAGGAGGAGGTGTCACGGGAGGGAGGGAGGCGCGAGGGCTTCAGGTGCGGCTGCCCTTCCCTCCCCTCCCTTCATATAGGGGCAAGGGAGAGGGGGGACGCGCAGCCTTGCCCCTTCCTCCAAGGAAGGGGTGCGGCCAAGGGGGGAAGGAGTCCATCCTCCCCAAGGCACCTCGGAGGTGCCTTCCCCCTTGAGGACTCTCCCCTTTTTCTTATATCTTGGCGCATGGGCCTCTTATGGCTGGTGCCCTTGGCCCATATAGGCCAAGGCACACCCCCTACAGCCCATGTGTCCCCCCGGGGCAGGTGGACCCCCCCCGGTGGACCCTCGGACCCCTTTCGGCACTCCCGGTACAATACCGATAAAGTGCAAAACTTTTCCGGCGACCAAAATAAGACTTCCCATATATAAATCTTTACCTCCGGACCATTCTGGAACTCCTCGTGACGTCCGGGATCTCATCCGGGACTCCGAACAACATTCGGTAACCACATACAAACTTCCTTTATAACCCTAGCGTCATCGAACCTTAAGTGTGTAGACCCTACGGGTTCGGGAACCATGCAGACATGACCGAGACAACTCTCCGGCCAATAACCAACAGCGGGATCTGGATACCCATGTTGGCTCCCACATGTTCCACGATGATCTCACCGGATGAACCACGATGTCAAGGACTCAATCAATTCCGTATATAATTCCCTTTGTCTAGCGGTATTGTACTTGCCCGAGATTCGATCGTCGGTATGCCGATACCTTGTTCAATCTCGTTACCGGCAAGTCTCTTTACTCGTTTCGTAACACATCATCCCGTGATCAACCCCTTGGTAACATTGTGCACATTTATGATGATGTCCTACCGAGTGGGCCCAGAGATACCTCTCCATTAACCGGAGTGACAAATCATAGTCTCGATTCGTGCCAACCCAACAGACACTTTCGGAGATACCTGTAGTGCACCTTTATAGCCACCCAGTTACGTTGTGACGTTTTGTACACCCAAAGCATTCCTATGGTATCCGGGAGTTGCACAATCTCATGGTCTAAGGAAAAGATACTTGACATTAGAAAAGCTTCAGCATACGAACTACACGATCTCTATGCTAGGCTTAGGATTGGGTCTTGTCCATCACATCATTCTCCTAATGATGTGATCCCGTTATCAATGACATCCAATGTCCATGGTCAGGAAATCATGACCATCTATTGATAAACGAGCTAGTTAATTAGAGGCTTACTAGGGACATGGTGTTGTCTATGTACCCACACATGTATCTGAGTTTCCTATCAATACAATTATAGCATGGATAATAAACGATTATCATGAACAAGTAAATATAATAATAACTAATTTATTATTGCCTCTAGGGCATATTTCCAACACTAACCTATTAACCGGAGGCCCAGCCCAGATTTGCTGTTTTATGCCTATTTCAGTGTTTCGAGGAAAAGGAATATCAGACGGAGTCAAAACGGAACGAAATCAACTGGAGAAGTTATTTTTGGAAGGAAAGCAACCCAGTGAACTTGGAGTGCACGTCAGGGGAGATACGGGCTGCCCACGAGGGTGGGGGGCGCGCCCACCCCCCCGGGCGCACCCCCTACCTCATGGGGCCCCTGTAGCTCCACCGACGTACCCCCTACACCCATATATACCTACGTACCCTAAAACTTCCAGAACAGAAGATAGATCGGGAGTTCCGCCGCCGCAAGCCTCTGTAGCCACCAAAAACCTCTCGGGAGCCCTTCCCGGTACCCTGCCGGAGGGGGATCCCATCACCGGTGGCCATCTTCATCATCCCGGTGCTATCCATGACGAGGAGGGAGTAGTTCACCCTCGGGGCTGAGGGCATGTACCAGTAGCTATGTGTTTGATCTCTCTCTCTCTCGTGTTCTTTCTCGTGTTCCATCTATGGCATGATCTTGATGTATCCCGAGCTTTGCTATTGTAGTTGGATCTTATGATGTTTCTTCCCCTCCACTCTCTTGTGATGAATTGAGTTTCCCCTTTGAAGTTATCTTATCAGATTGAGTCTTTTATGAGAACACTTGATGTATGTCTTGCCGTGATTATCTGTGGTGACAATGGGATATCATGTGCCACTTGATGTATGTTTTGGTGATCAACTTGCGGGTTTTGTGACATTGGGAACCTATGCATAGGGGTTGGCGCACGTTCTTGACTCTCCGATAGAAACTTTGGGGCACTCTTTGAAGTACTTTGTGTTGGTTGGATGAATCTGAGATTGTGTGATGCATATCGTATAATCATGCCCACGGATACTTGAGGTGACAATGGAGTATCTAGGTGACATTAGGGTTTTGGTTGATTTGTGTCTTAAGGTGTTATTCTAGTACGAACTCTTTTATAGATTGATCCGAAAGAATAACTTTGAGGTGGTTTCGTACCCTACCATAATCTCTACGTTTGTTCTCCGCTATTAGTGGCTTTGGAGTGACTCTTTGTCGCATGTTGAGGGCTTGTTATATTATCTATCTATGTTATTATTGTTGAGGGAACTTGCACTAGTGAAAGTATGAACCCTAGGCCTTGTTTCCTATCATTGCAATACCGTTTATGCTCACTTTTATTACTTGTTACCTTGCTGTTTTTATTATTTCAGATTACAAAAACTTATATCTACTATCTATTTTGCAATTGTATCACCATCTCTTCGCCGAACTAGTGCACCTATACAATTTACCATTGTATTGGGTGTGTTGGGGACACAAGAGACTTTTTGTTATTTGGTTGCACGGTTGTTTGAGAGAGACCATCTTCATCCTATGCCTCCTAGGGATTGATAAACCTTCGGTCATCCACTTGAGGGAAATTTGCTACTATCCTACAAACCTATGCACTTGCAGGCCCAACAACGTCTACAAGAAGAAGGTTGTGTAGTAGACATCACTTATCTATCCCACCATGTCCATCACCCACGAAGGACTTGCCTCACTAGGGTAGATCTTCACGAAGTAGGCGATCTCCTTGCCCGTACAAACTCCTTGGTTCAACTCCACAATCTTGATGGAGGCTCCCAAGTAACACCTAACCAATCTAGGAGACACCACTCTCCAAAAGGTAATAGATGGTGTGTTGATGATGAACTCCTTGCTCTTTTGCTTCAAATGATAGTCTCCCGAACAATCAAATCTCTCTCATAGGATGGGATTTGGTGGAAAGATGATTTGAGTGGAAGGCAACTTGGGGAAGGCTACAGATCTAGATTTATGTGGTTGGAATGGAATATCTTGACCTCAACACATGAGTAGGTGGTTCTCTCTCAAAAAATGAATGATGGAAGTGTAGGCATGTTCTGATGACTTTCTCCACGAATGAAGAGAGGGTGGAGGGGTATATATAGCCTCCACACAAAACCTAACCGTTACACACAATTTACCAAACTCAGTGAGACCGAATCAGAAAACTCGGTCAGATCGATTTAGTTCATAATGTGACTGTTAGGAATTTCGGTGGGACCGACATGTCAACTCGGTGGGACTGATTTCTTTAGGGTTAGGTCATAACGTAATCTTGGTGAGACCGATTACACAAACTCGGTGGGACCGACTTTGGTAATAAGCTAACTAGAGAGTTGGTCAGGCAAACTCGGTGGGACCGATTCGCTCATCTCGGTGAGACTGAAACGTTACGGAGGGAAACATAGAGTTTGCAATCCCATCTCGGTGAGAACGAGATCCCTATTGGTGACACCAAAGTGACTAGGGTTTCTGGCAGTGGCTATGTCAAATGAACTCGGTGTTGCCGGATAGATCAAATCGGTGGGGCCGAGTTGACTTTTGGTTTGAGACATATGTGGATATGAGAAAGTGGTTGAGGGCTTTGGAGCATATCACTAAGCACTTTGAGCAAGCAAGCCATTAAGCAACACTTCATCCCCTTTTAATAATATTGGCTTTTCCTATGGACTCAATGTGATCTTGGATCACTAAAAGTAAAATGTAGAGTCTTGAGATTTAGAGCTTGAGCCAATCATTTGTCCTTAGCATTTTGAGGGGTCCACATTCCTAATCCATGCCATGCCAATCATTGAACTTTCCTGAAATATTCATCTTGAAATAGCATTAGTTCAATGAGCTATATGTTGTTAATAATTACCAAAACCACCCAAGGACAGTTGCACTTTCAATCTCCCCCTTTTTGGTAATTGATGACAACATATAGATCAAAGCTTCGACAAATGATAATAAGATTGAAATACATCGTTGCTTTGAGAAGTATGTGATAAGAAAGAGCTCCCCCTAAATTTGTGCATTATTTAAGACTTGCTTTTGAATGCAAATGCACAATCGATTAGTATCATGGGTTACTCTTCCATGTCACATACATCTTGGTGGAGCGTTCAAAATGATAGCAATTAAAAGCATGCACTCATCACCAGGCAAAGTGAATGATCATATATGGATATAAGAGATAATATCATCCAAGCAAACATTGAAGTAGCATATGAACAAACACGTGATCATACAAGTATCTCACACAAGGACATAAGGTATCAAACAAGCACACAATGAAGTTCAACCAAAAATATAGCAAGAGAGACAAAAAGCAACACTCTCTCTCGAAGCTTATGATCTATACATATTTCTCCCCCTTTGGCAACAAGTTACCAAAAAGTTCAAATATGCATAGTGCTATGCATCTCTCAGGCTTGATCTTCGAGAGGTGGTGTAGAGAGAACTCCAAGGATGAAGGCATCAATCGATGTAGCTGGAGATGGTGGAGTGGTTGCTGGAGGTGGCACTGAAGCTGTAGCTATTGGGGCTGATGTGGTAGCTCTAGTATCTGGTACTGGCACTGCAGCTGACCTCTGGCCTCTTGGCACTCGCTGAAAAGCATCTGTAGTTGCCTTCCCTTTCTTCTCCTCTACTTCCTCTTGGAGCTTCTCAACTGTTGTTTGCATAGATCAAGATCATAGAATTTTTGTTCAATGATCCTCTCCAAGCTCTCCTGATTCTGAGTTAGGGTGGCCAAGCCCTTCTCAATCCTCAAAGTTGATTGGATCAGATACCCAAGTTGATCTTGTTTGCTCTTCAAGAACACTTGAGATGCCTCTTTAGCACTTGGCATCTTTGCAGCCTTTTCTGCCTTTGCCTTAGCTCTCTTATCTTGTGCTTGCACTGATGAAGGTTCATCCTCATTCATTTTGGGTAAAGTGGTAAATGCTCCTTGTCCAAAGAGTAAGTGCATGTGCCCATCTTTGAGTTGATGAGCACCTGAATGTGTGGAGCATACCCACAAGACCTTTTCTGGTCAGCAAATGTCCTCTTGATTGTCTCTACAATCAGACTCATGACCTTGAATTTGTGAGGCACATCAAAAATGTGCAGCACGTTGATTGAATGTCCTCTTATCATCCTATGATCTCCAGATTTGGGCAACAGAGTATGCCTTAAGATGGTGTTGATAGTAGGCAGACCGGACAACAAATATTTCACTGAGCCCAACTTATGAGTTTCCAGGGCTTTATCAGGGATTTCCGTATACATATTTGTCATGGAATTGTGGTCTTTCTTATTCTTGGCATACACATCCAAATCATCCTCATGGTCTTTTGGGGCATTGCTCAAGTTTTCCCATTCTTCAACAGTTGACTGGTACCTTGTACCTTCATACATCCACACTATCCTTCCATCTGGATAGAAATGAGCAGTGGAGTAGAATTGCATGATTAGCTCATCCTTCCATTTGGTGAGATTCTGTCAAACGAACTTGTCAACTTCACAAGCTTTGAAACTGTCATGTACACCTGGAAAGTGATCTTCATTCTCCTTAATATATTCCCAATCAACCCATCTCATATCACAGACAATTGGCTTCTTGTCAAGAAGAATGGTCTCATAGAAATCTTGTTGTTCTTTGGTATGGAACCTATAGTCCACAACAGTTCTCCTTCTCACAGCATATGGATTGGACTGTCTCCAAAGTCTCAATCCTGCATCCTTTCTGATGTTCATGTCCTCTGCCACTGGATGAGTGTCATTGTGGTATGGAATCTTTGGTTTAAGCTTTCTGAGCACTTGGGCTTCAACATCTTCTTCTTCATCCATCTTAGGCAATAGGGCCTTGTTCTTCTTCTCAGCAAGAATGTTTCTGATGCTTCTCTTGGGTGCAGACTTGGTGGTTTGAGCAGCAGCTTTGGGAGCAGGTTTGGGCTTAGAAGTAGCAGCCCCTGACTTGACTGCATCTCCCATAAGCTTTTGTGACTTGGGTGCTAGTGCAGCATCCTCTTCCTCTTCATCATCAGATGGATTTCTCATCATGGAGGGCTTGCCAGTGACTCTGGCAATGGTCTTCCTGACCCTCTCCTTTCTCTTCTTGCCTTCTCCTGTGTCTTTGGATTCAAGAGTGAACACCATAGTTTCCTCTACAACAACTTTCCTGGGCTTGGATGTTGGCAGTCTCTTGGCAGGTGCTTTCTTGTGCATACCAGGCTTTGTTGTAGCAGCAGTACCATACTCTTTATTCAGCACTTTCTTCTTTGAGGTGGCCTCATCCTCAACAGCCACATAGTCCTCATCCTTAGAGTCTGAGGTTCTCTTCTTTCTTGTCCTGGTGGCTGCCTTTGGCAAGTTGCTTGGAGTGCTCCTGCTGCCTTCATAATAACTGCTTGAGGGGCTAGTGCCCTCACTCATTTGCACTTGCTCTTCAGATTTATTCTGGCTATCACTCTGGTCAGACATCTTGGCAGGCAAACTGACAACAAACCCTGTGAATATATATAGATGAGGTAGAGTAGATGAGCATCACAAAGTGCAGAGATTTTTGCAAACAAATGAGTCAAAAACTTAGTTTTAGTTCTCTACTGAAATGATTTCGGAGCTACCGAATTGATAAACTCGGTGATACCGAAGCAACATTTGGAACCTAAACTAGTGAACTCGGTCAGACCGAGTCACAGTTTGATGGCACCGAGATTGCTAGGGTTTCACAGAGAATTGAACTCGGTCACACTGATTTGCAGATTTCAGTCAGACCGAAAAGAGCATGTGCAATGGCCTAAGCCAAATCGGTGAGACCGATTTCTACAATTCGGTCGGTCCGAGATGAGTTCAGCGGAGACCTAACCCTAAATTTTTGAATCAAACTTAACCTAAAGGAAGTTTTCTCTGGATAGATTGATTTCATACATGGCAAAGATCATGCCGTTGACCTTGTGCTTAGAATCGAAGGTAAAAAGAGAGCACAAGGGGTCGAACTCATACCCTAGTTCGGTGAGAGTTTGCTACGGCGGCAACGGCGGAGCAGATTCCCGTTGACGGCGACAAAAACCAGCGGCGGGAGGTCGCTGGCGGCGAGGAGACAATCCGGAGACCCGAGGAGGCAGAGCAGGATATGCGCGGGCTGAGGGCTTTTGAAGAAATTTCCAAAATCTCACCCGTGGATATATATATCCCGACCCTGTCGGTGTGACCGAGTGGAACAACTCGGTGGCACTGAGATGCAGAATCGCAAGTGCTTACTGCAACTCGGTGTGACCGAAATGTTCAAATTGGTTGCACCGAGATGAAAATCTAGATCAACTTAGTGAACTCGGTGTGACCGAAATGGATGACTCGGTCAAACCAAAATGCACAAAGAGGTTTTGGAAGTTTAAGTCTATGAAGAATCGGGGACTTCGAGTGCTCCTCACACAGAGTGGTTCGAATCTGACTTGATCAAACTTTGTGATGTAGCATGAATAGAGTTTGAGACGAGAAAAGCATAGATAGCTAGAGAAGGTTCTTAGGCATTCTTGTCCATCCACTTGGCAAAAGAGAAAGAGCCAAACAATCAAAGCAACAAGTGGATGTCCTCGAATGAGTAAAATATGCAACCAACATGCTCACACAATAAAATGGCAAATGAAATATGTGGCAAAGCATGCACAAACACTCTAGCATCTATCAAGCAATTTGCGATGACTAGGTCATCTATATATGAGTATATTGACTTAGGAGTCAAATGAGAACATTTGATCATAGGTCATACTCATCGTTTAAGCACAAGTGGGGTTACCACTTTTACATAAAGCATTGTTGTGTTCACACCATTAGAGTTGCTTTAGCTCAATTCTTAGAGTAAAGCTCCCCCTAGATGTGATATCCCCCCTAAGAGGGATGAACTAACCTTCAGTTTTGTCGATGATGACTTCATGTAGGTGTTGAAGATGTGGATGCTCAATGTTGATGTAGATCATTCAGAGCAATCCATTGGAGTGAGTTGCACTTTGAAGACCTACACAAGTTAGTCCCACAAGGAACAAGCAAGGATATCCATAGACATAGAATGATGTACATACAAGATTATGTCCATGAAAGCATTAGGTTATCTTGTCCCTTGTCTTACCAACAAGAGGGTTTGTGACTCCTTGAACTAGTGCAAGATGTGGAAGTTGTTTGCACTTGTTCTTGCCAAAATGATATGAGTGAAGTGTGTTGGCGGAGTCACCCTCAAGAACTCTCTAGTTCTTCTTCTTCGGAATCCACGTCATCTTGATGGGAATCCTTGGGGTTGTAGTCGTACTTGATGAAGTAGAACTTGATGTAGTCTTGCGAACCCACTTGACCAAGGCCTTTGGAGCTTCTTCAAATGCATAAATCTCCTCTTGAAGCTTATCCTTGCCTTTTTGCTTGTGGTCTTGTGGTGGAAGATCATCTTGAGCTTGTATCCCATGGAAAGAAGTAGGATCATACTTCTCTTGTTGGGGAACAAACTTTGTCTTGGGGTACTGATCTTCTTCTCACTCAACTCCATTGGCATTGAACTTTTGTTGAAAACCAACACCTTGGTTCTTCCGATGCCTTCCTTGCTTGCGTACTATTTCCTCAAATTGCTTACTTCCGACAAGGCTCTTGTAAACACCTTTCTCTATAATTCCCTTCAATAAGCTATTTTCTTTCTCAAGTGTAACTTGGCTAAGAGAATCATTAGTGGAATCAAGAGAACTACTAGAAGCAACAACATTGGATTTAGCATGATTATTGTTACTACTAGAAGAAGAATCTTTCTTACTCTTGTTGCTAGATTTAACTTGTGGCATGTAAGTAGACAAGAGTAAACACTTGGCAATGTAAGAAGAACTTTTCTTGTGAAGATCATCATTGATTGCCTTTAAAAACTCATGTGCTTGCTCTACCTTGAGCTTTTCAAAGCGTAGCTTCTCATGAGTCTTTAGAAGTTTTCGATGATATTCCAAGGTAGTTTCATGAGCTAACTTAAGAGTATTTAGTTCTTTAGTTAGATGATCAATCTCCTTCTTATCAACATCGTTCGTTTTATCTTGATTAGCATGATTAATAGCAAATTTATCATAGTTTTCATAACTAGAGTTATCAACAAGTAAATCATCATCACCTAGCAAATCATCTTCATCACTATTGAAATCAACATACTCGGGGTGTGATACCTTTGGGCCTTCAGCCATGAAGCATCTTCCAATTCCTTCATTTGGTGAATCAAATATGTCATAGGAGTTGGTTGACACAAGTGCTAGACCGGCAACACCTTCATCTTGAGTATATTCGGAGTCGGAGTAATAACTTCTTTCGGAGTGATGGTCCAAATCAGAGTCGGATACCCATTGACCAATGTGAGCTTGTTGTCTTCATTTTGTGTAGCTCTTTGATGATTTGTCCTTCCTTTCCGAATCCTTGCTTCTCCGAGAGGTTCTTCATTCATAACGATCATCTCTACTCCTCTCTCTTGGTGGTGATTCTTCTCTTCTACTTCTCCTTTTAGGTGAATCTTCTCTTCTTTTGTAGGGAGCCGTACACTCATTGGAGTAGTGTCCGGGTCTTCCACAATTGTAGCAATTACGTTCATGACTAGGGCTGCAAGAAAAGCTCGAGGCTCGTGAGCCGCTCGAGATTGGCTCGTTTTTTGGCTCGGCTCGAAAAGTAATGAGCTGAATTTAAACACTTTATATAGCTCGACCGACAAATGAGCCGATCTTGAGCCAATATTGGCTCGCTCGATTTTAGCTCGATAGCTCGACATAATATACTTATGTTAGATGATCATCCCATATATTAATTTGAAATAAGATAATTTGGTAGTATATATTACGGTACATAGTCAATTATCTGTTAAATATCCTGTTGTTTTGGCAAAAGTTCCTAGGATATGCATCTTCATTTTTCAAGTTCAAGTCATATGACAACTCCAAGACCATCTCCGACCTGCACTACACTGCCACTTTTTATGATCGTTGGACAATAATTTTCCCAATTATTTGTCTGTCGTGAACCACTATCTTATGTTGATACTAGACTTTAGGTTGTGAGATAATAAGTCAAACTACTTTGAAGAAATTTATATTAACATTGTATTTGTTGGAATAATACTTTAGTGTTTTCTTATATCGTTTTGTGCCTTATCTAGTTGGAATAATGACAATTGATTTATAATTTTTACCATCTTATTTATCTCGAAACTAGCTCAAGATTGGCTCGAGATCACTACAAGTTGAGCACGAGTCATGTTCTATAGCTCGACCTTGAGCTTCACTTAGTTTGAGCTCACTCGAATTTTAATATGAGTTGAGCCGAGCCAACTCCAACTCACTCGAACTCGACTCGTTTGCAGCCCTATTCATGACTCGAAGATCTTTTGTCATTGTAGGACCTTGACTTGGAACTTCTTTCCTTGCTTCTACTCTTGTAGAACTTGTTGAAGTTCTTCACCATTAGGCTCAATTCTTCATTGAAGGTTTGTTTCTCACTTGATGATGTAGGAGCATCACATGAGGCTTTGTAAGCACCACTTGACTTGTTGTGAAGCTCTTCTTTATCCTTGAGTGACATCTCATGAGCAACAATTCTTCCAGTGACTTCCATTGGCTTGAGATCTTTGTAATTGGGCATCATTTGGATCAATGTGCACACGGTATCATATTTTCCATCCAAGGCTATTAGGATCTACTTGATGATGAATATATTGGTCATCTCTTCACTTCCTAAGCCGGCAATCTCATTTGTGATGAGAGAAAGCCTAGAGTACATTTCAGCGACACCTTCACCATCCTTCATTTTGAACTTGTCAAGCTGACTTTGAAGCACATCCAGTTTGGATTCCTTGACAGAGTTACCTTCGTGCATATCAATCAAAGTATCCCAAATTTCCTTTGCATTCTCAAGACGGCTGATTTTGTTGAATTCTTTGGGGCACAATCCTTTGAAGAGAATAACACAAGCTTGAGCGTTGTATTGCAGCATCTTCAACTCTTCCACGGTAGCTTCACGGTTCGGTTATCTCCCATCGAAGATCTCACCTTGCAAGCCAATAAACACAATAGCCCAAATGGTGGGGTTATGTCCAAGAATATGCATTTTCATCTTATGCTTCCAACTAGCAAAATTAGTACCATCAAAGTAAGGACCTCTACGGTGGTAATTTCCCTCGCTAGACGCCATACTCTCCTAGGTTGTCAAACCAAGGCTATGATCACCAAAAGCTATGGAAATCAAGGCAAATGGAGACCGTAGCTCTGATACCACTTGTAGGATCGAAAGTATGTCTAGAGGGGGAGGGGGTGATTAGACTACTTGACCAAATAAAAATCTAGACTTTTCCCAATTTTAAGTCTTGGCAGATTTTAGCAACTTTACACAAGTCAAGCAATCAACCTACACATGCAATCTAAGAGTATAGCAGCGGAATGTAAAACATTGCACATGAAGGTAAAGGGGAGGAGTTTGAGGGAGCAAATGCAATGTAGACACGGAGATTTTTTATCTGTGGTTTCGATAGGTGGTGCTATTGTACATCCACGTTGATGGAGACTTCAACCCATGAAGGGAAACGACTGCGTGAGTCCACGGAGGGCTCCACCCACAAAGGGTCCACGAAGAAGCAACCTTGTCTATCCCACCATGGCCATCGCTCACGAAGGACTTGCCTCACTAGGGTAGATCTTCATGAAGTAGGCGATCTCCTTGCCCGTACAAACTCCTTGGTTCAACTCCACAATCTTGACGGAGGCTCCCAAGTAACACCTAACCAATCTAGGAGACACCACTCTCCAAAAGGTAATAGATGGTGTGTTGATGATGAACTAGTTGCTCTTGTGCTTCAAATGATAGTCTCCCCAACACTCAACTCTCTCTCATAGGATGGGATTTGGTGGAAAGATGATTTGAGTGGAAAGCAACTTGGGGAAGGCTAGAGATCAAGACTTATGTGGTTCGAATGGAATATCTTGACCTCAACACATGAGTAGGTGGTTCTCTCTCAGAAAATGAATGCTGGAAGTGTAGGCATGTTCTGATGGCTTTCTCCACGAATGAAGAGAGGGTGGAGGGGTATATATAGCCTCCACACAAAATCTAACTGTTACACACAATTTACCAAACTCGGTAAGACCGAATCAGAAAACTCGGTCAGACCGATTTAGTTCATAATGTGACCGTTAGGCATTTTGGTGGGACCGACATGTCAACTTGGTGGGACCAATTTCTTTAGGGTTAGGGCATAACGTAATCCCGGTGAGACCGATTACACAAACTCTATGGGACTGACTTTGGTAATAAGATAACTAGAGAGTTGGTCAGGCAAACTCGGTGGGACCGATTCGCTCATCTCGATGAGACCGAAACATTACAAAGGGAAATGGAGACTTTGCAATCCCATCTCGATGAGACCGATATCCCTATCAGTGAGACCAAAGTGACTAGGGTTTCTGGCAGTGGCTATGTCAAATGAACTTGATGGCGTCGGATAGATCAAATTGGTGGGGCCGAGTTTGACTTTTGGTTTGAGACATATGTGGATATGAGAAAGTGGTTGAGGGCTTTGGAGCATATCACTAAGCACTTTGAGTAATCAAGCTATTAAGCAACACCTCATCCCCTTTTAATAGTATTGGCTTTTCCTATGGACTCAATGTGAACTTGGATCACTAAAAGTAAAATGTAGAGTCTTGAGCTTTAGAGCTTGAGCCAATCCTTTGTCATTAGCACTTTGAGGGGTCCACATTCCTAATCCATGGCATGCCAATCATTGAACTTTCCTGAAATATTCATCTTGAAATAGCATTAGTTCAATGAGCTATATGTTGTTAATAGTTACCAAAACCACCCAGGGATAGTTGCACTTTCAGTTATTCTTTCATTTATTTGAGTCATAGGACCTCCGTACTATTAACATGGGTATAGGTTCTCGAAGCTTAGATCCGTTGTGATTCTTAGCACAAACTTATGAAAGATGCGAGAGAAACTCTTTATGCTTCAAATGATTACTTGGCAGTAGTAGACATTGTTCTTCGTGCTGCAGGAGATATCTTTCGAACTGTGGAGTTAGCATTACTTGCTCCGCAAGTAATTTTACCGTTGTGCTCAAAATCCGATCGTTGGACTCGTGTCGTTCGGCCATTGGTTGCTGCCGCTGTCCAATATGGTCTTTTCCCTTCAAGGAAGGCTGCGGCTATAAATAGCCGCCCCGCTCCAACGTTGTCCGTTGGCTGCTCCGCTTAAGATTTTTGAGAAGATTGATTGAGCATCCCCTCTTCGAGTGATTTGAGTTTAAGATCCACAGAGAGAAAAATCAAGAGCCCAAACTTAGACATTGGTTAAGCATCATAGTAGTTCCGAGTTAGAGTTCTTGTACCTATTACTCTTGAGAGCTGCACACTCTCTAGACGGATAGGTTTTAGCTCGATTGTTGAAGAGTTGTTGTCTTCACCAAGCTAGATCTTCAACAACCAAGAGTCGTTGTGGTTCGCAAAAGTCGACCAAAGGTTTGGAGATCACCGACAAGTATCTACCACAAGTGAAATCAACAGAAGTCTTATCAGCTTCGAGTTGAAGGAGAATAGAGCGAAGAGAGTTGATCTTCTGTGTTAAATTACAACCCCTCCAACCAGATGTAGTCCTTGGCAGAAGGGCGAACTAGTCTACCAAATCTCTCTGTCACCATCGAGCACCATTGGTTCTACCTACTTTGCTGCATTACCTTCATCAGTTTTCTTTCGTGCTCTATGTCGATAGATTACCTGATCAATCATTGTTTATTGCATATCCTTCGTCTCCATCTTTCATATTGTTCCCATTGTTTTGTTCGTTACTTGTCATTTTGTGACCTTATATCTCCGCTCTGTTGTTCCAGTCACATATTGTTCGTCATACTCATTGTGTGTTTTCATTCACAGTACCTACCCCATATTCATCCATGTTACTATATTTGTTCGCATACTACATTAGTATTGTTGTTGTCAAACCTGTGATATCCTTTGCTAGAACTATCAGTGATGATTTCCTTGATAGATATGTTCCTCTCTAGAGTGCTTAGTTAAGCTTTTATCTACTGAACCTTAGTTCCACTGTTGCATTACAGATTAGTTCAAAACTTTCGAAAGAATTTTTGAATCTCCCGTTCACCCCCCCTCTGGTCGATATACTCTCGGTCCAAACAATTGGTATCAAAGCGGGTACTCCCTGTCTCTGCTTATTAAAGGTCTAACGTCCTTGGATTATTGAGTATGTCGTATGCAGGTAGATCCTTGCACTCTGAGAGATTTCCTATCTTCGACGGAAATGACTATGTCTACTAGAAAGAGAGAATAAGAATCAAACTTCAAGCCATCGACATAGAACTGTGGCAGACTGTGGAAAATGGATATATCCTTCAGCACCCTGATGCTCCAAATTCTAATGACAAAGCTATGTTGTGGTTGAATGCACAAGCAAAAGATATTATCTGTGAAAGTATCTTGAAGGTCATTATCATTCGGTTCCGAAAGCTTGACACTGCAAAAGTAACTCTGGGATGCCATCAAAAATGTGCATGAAGAATTTGTTGCCAGAACAGATTCTCACACTCAAATGCTTCGTGCCATATTTGCTGGTTTCAAAAGTCTTCGTAAGGAAAGTGCCATGGAGCTCACTGATCGGTTGACCAACATTGTTGAAATACTTAATAAATGAGGCGTAATTGATATCACCGATAGAGATGTGGTTGAGAAGCTACTGAGTGCTCTTGATGAAACCTTTGATCCAATAGTAGCTGAAATCAAGCAAAGACCAGACTATGAAGAACTTCACTATGTAGAGGTCATGACACTGTTGTCAATTCACGAAGAAAAGATGGAACTAGAAAATGCAGATCAAGAATCTTCTTTGGAAAGTGAAGGAGAAATTCTATCACACTATGGCAGTTCTCAAGAAGAAGATGTTGAGAATCAACACACCATCACAAGGGAACTAGACATGCTCACCGAAAGACTAAGTGATCTCAGGAGACAAAATCTGTATCTCACAAATGATGATGAACTTGACTGGCCTGAATCTTCAAGACAGTTACCTCCGACAGAAATGAAGTGCTTCACATGCAAACAGTTGGATCATTTCATAGCAGACTATCCTTGCCGGAATGAAAAACCTAGTAACCGATGGAAATATCTTCACTATAATGGATTTAATCGAATTGATCGTCGCATTAAGCTCTCGAAGAAGAATGAAAATTCCTCATCCTCTTTGATGAGACCAGTCACTAACGTACAATCCAGAGCAACCATAGAATCTAACATGAAGAGAATATCTCAGTTGAATAAAGTCTATGCTAAAATGACCATGGATTCGGAATATGAGACCTCCTAATCAAATTCTGAAGATGAAGAGCTTAATACAAGAATTGGGAGAAGCAATGCATTCATTGCCATTGAATCATCTGAAAAATCTCTTGAATCAGACACCGATGACAATGCCTCAAGTGATGATGAACCAATCGCATTCTGTCTAATGGCAAAAACCTTAAAGGATCAGGTATCAGCAAAACATCGATCATCCATGAATGAATATTCTCCTGAATACATCGCCTATGCTAAACTTGTCAAGATTGCTAAATCTCAACAAGATGAGCTTGAAAAACTCGAGAAAAATCTTAGGAAAACCGAGGATTACTGGTCGAAGAGATGGAGAAGAATCAAGAGTCGATCGAAAAGCGCAAAGCTTTTTCTTCAACTATTGATGATCTTTCCAACCGATATGATTCCCTCACAGTCGACTATGAGAGTTTATCAGATGAACTCCTTAATAGGAATCAAGAACTCAAGTCACTGAAAGAGTCCCATAATGTGCTTGCGATGGAAAAAGCTTCTCTCTTTGCCGAGCAATCTGTTCAATTTCATGATGATTTTGTGCCCCCTTGCTTGAATGCCTAGAACATAGCAATGCCGATTCTAATGTTGAAACCTCTAATTGTGTCATTGAGAAAACTGCAACAACTACGAATGATATGTCTAACCCTCCTTCCAAGGAATTTGTTGCACTCTCTGATGAAAGTTTTAGGTTGAAGAACTTACTTGAGACAGGTATGCTAAACGGCCTCTTCCTCCACCACGTGCCTCTTTGATTCTCCAAATGAGGACAAATCTTTTACTCATCGGTGCCTTATGGCTAAAGAGGTAAAAACAAAGTCCAAGTCTAAAAAACCAGCCATCTACAGTCCCAATGTCTCATGTGAGATAGTGGAGGATGAGTGTGATGAGGGCGTGGATAATGATGAGGAATCCTTGATGGATTTCATCAAAACTCTTCATGATGAAGCTTGTGCTTGTTTTGGCGATCTCCTTAAGTCACTCACTAAACACGATGACTTTATTGAGAATGTTGAAGACCTCCTCGTAGAGGAAAAAGAGAGAGTCGAACTCCTCGAGCATGAACTAAATGAAAAGAGTGTCATGAGAGCATATCTTGAGGAAGCCTTGTCGGCTCATCAATTTGACTTTGCTAAAACCAATGATGCTTTGCAACTTGCTCTTGAGAACAAAGATGCTCTTAAGGTTCGGGTTGAAAATCTTCTAGTTGATCACACGAGACTTGTTGAGGAGCATGAGTTCCTTGTGACTAGTTCCAAGGTTGTCAAAGGTGACCTCATTTCCCTCACCGAGTCTTATGCTCAACTTAAAGCCACAACCATTAAGGCACCCACTTCCATACCTCATATGGATTTAAATGATGATTCTTGTACATCTAACTTTGTTCATGATTGCACCTTGCTCCAAGAGGAGAATAAGAAGTTGAAGGCCCAATTTGAAAAAGGGCTTGTATAATGCATTCAAGGGGAGAAAAACCTTAATGACCTCTTGAGTGACCAAAAGGAGTGTGTTGCCAAGGAGGGAATAGGGTTTGATCCCGCATCAAAGAATGGCAAGAACAAGAAGAAGAGCAACAAGAAGAAGATCGGTCTGACTCCTCCTCCTCCCCAAAAGGTAGTGTTTGTGCAAGAAGGGCACAAGGAGAAGGATAAGGAAAAAGCGGTTGTTGGGAGTGGCAAGGTCACTAGGGACAAGGCCATTCCCAAGGATTTTTCCAGCAAGAACAGTCCATCTTATGTCCTCATGAGAGGAGATGATGGCTATACATTTGCAAAATTTGTTGGCACTAACTATGATGATTATGCTTGGACTATTTGGGTTCCTAAGACTCTTGTTGCTAACTCTCCAGGACCCATTGCAAAATGGGTACCTATAACCAAAGCTTGATTCTTGTAGGACTATATCTCCGGTGGAATACAATGGGTGATCGATAGTGGGTGCACCAATCATATGACCGGAGAAAGGGAGATGCTTGTGGAGTTTGTTGATTCACTCAAGGCCTCTTTGAACATCTCCTTTGGTGACAATAGAAAGGGCAAGGTATTGGGTTTGTGAAAGGTGGTAATCTCTAATGATTACTCTCTTTCAAATGTCATGCTTGTCCGATCCCTTCACTACAATTTACTATCAACAATTCAATTGCCATGTGCCGGTTATGATTCTCATTTCGGTGAATTCCATGTGATCGTCTTTAAGAGAAGCAATCTCAAAGTGGTCTTTGTTGGGCATGTTGAAGACAACCTTTACGTGGTTGAGTTCTCAAAAGATAAAACTCATCTTGCAACATGCCTAATGCCAAGGCCGACGTGGGGTGGCTATGGCACCGACGGCTATCCCACATTGGCATGAGAAATTTACAAGCTCTCTTAAAGGGGGAGCACATCCTTGGACTGACCAATGTGTCTTGTGGCAAAGATCGTCCTTGTAGTGCTTGCATTGCCAGAAAACAACATGAAAAAGCTCATAAAGTGAAGACTATCATCACCACCTTGAGGCCCCTTGAGTTGATCCACTTGGATCTTTTTGGGCCTCCAACTTATGATAGTTTGGGAGGGAGGAGGTATTGCCTTGTCATTGTTGATGACTTCACAAGATATACTTGGGTGTTCTTTCTCAAGACCAACGATGAAATTCAAGAAACCTTCATCAACTTTGCCAAAGAAGCTTAATGTCAACATAATTGTGAGATCAAGGCAATTCGAAGTGACAATGGTACCGAGTTCAAGAATTGCACGATGGATGAATTATTGAGTGAAGAAGGGATAAAGCATCAATATGTCACGTGATGTCTGCTAGAACTACGTCGGTATTTCCCCAAAGAGGAAGGGATGATGCAGTATAGCGATAGTAGGTATTTCCCTCAGTGATGAGACCAAGGTTATCAAACCAGTAGGAGAACCTCCTCACACCATGTAAACAACACCTGCACACAAATAACAAATACTTGCAACCTGACGTGTAAAAGGGGTTGTCAATCCCTTTTGGGTACGACGCCTCAAGATAGGCAAATACGTGAGGTAAAAGTGGTAGATAGGATAAATAAATCGCGGAACAAATAAATTGCAGCAAGGTATTTTTCTATTTTTGGTTTAATAGATCTGAAAATAAAAGCAAAGGAAAATAGATCACAAAGTCAAATATGATGAAAAGAGACCCGGGGGCCGTAGGTTTCACTAGTGGCTTCTCTCGAGAAAAATAGCAAACAGTGGGAAAAGAATTACTGTTGGGCAACTAATACAACTTCAAATAATCATGACGATATCCAGGCAATGATCATTATATAGGCATCACTTCCAAGATTAGTAGACCAACTCCTGCCTGCATCTACTACTATTACTCCACACATCGACCGCTATCCAGCATGCATCTAGTGTAAGTTCATGGAGAAATGGAGTAATGCAATAAGAATGATGACATGATGTAGACAAGATCTATTTATGTAGAAATAGACCCCATCTTGTAATCCTTAATAGCAACGATACATACGTGTTGTTTCCCTTTCTGTCACTGGGATCAAGTACCATAGATTGAACCCATCACAAAGCACCTCTTCCCATTGCAAGATAAATAGATCAAGTTGGCCAATCAAAACCCAAATATCATAGAAGAAATACAAGGATATAATCAACCATGCATATAAGACATCAAGAGAAGACTCAAATAACTTTCATGGATAAAAACATAGATCTGATCATAAAATCAAAGTTCATCGGATCCCAACAAACACACCGCAAAATGACTTACATCATATGGATCTCCAAGAGACCATTGTATTGATAATCAAGAGAGAGAGAGAGAGAGAGAGAGAGAGAGAGGAAGCCATCTAGCTACTAACTACGGACCCGTAGGTCTACAAAGAACTACTCACGCATCATCGGAGAGGCACCAATGGACATGGTGAACCCCTCCGAGATGGTGTCTAGATTGGATCTTGTGTTTCTGGACTCTGTGGCGGCTGGAATTGATTTTCGTCAACTCCCCTAGGGTTTCTAGAATATTGGAGTATTTATAGAGCAAAGAGGCGGTGCGGGAGGCCAACAAGGAGGGCACAACCCACCGGGGCACGCCAGGGCCCCCAGGCATGCCCTGGTGAGTTGTGCTCCCCTCGGAGCTCCCCTCAGGTGTGTTCCTGGCCCACTGGATGTCTTCTGGCCCAAAAAAATCCATAAAAAGTTTCGATGCGTTTGGCCTCTGTTTGGTATTGATTTCCTGCGATGTAAAAAACATGCAGAAAACAACAACTAGCACTGGGCACTATGTCAATAGATTAGTACCAAAAAATGATATAAAATGACTATAAAATTATTGTAAAACATCCAAGAACAATAATATAACAGCACGGAACAATAAAAAATTATAGATACATTGGAGATGTATCAGCATCCCCAAGCTTAATTCCTGCTCATCCTCGAGTAGGTAAATGATAAAAATAGAATTTTTGATGTGGAATGCCGCCTAATATGTTCATCACATTTCTTTTCTTTATAGCATGGACATTTGGACTTTTATATGATTCAAAGCAATAGTCTTTTTTTGACATGAGACTTTAATATTCAAGCATACCAACAAGCAACCATGTTTTTCAAAATATCAACACTAAAGCAAGTTATCCCTAGCCCATTATGCTCAACCATTGATCCATTCATGAAACACACTCGAATATTAACTATACCCAATGCTCAAATACGATCAAAAGTGCCCCTTAGTTGGTGCTTTATAAGAGAAGATGGAGACTCAAATTCAAAATAAAAATTGCATAAGTAAAAGAAAGGCCCTTCGCGGAGGGAAGTAGGGATTTGTAGAGGTGCCAGAGCTCAAAGCTTAAATTGAGAGATAAAAACATTTTTGAGAGGCATACTTTTCCCACCAACAAAAACGACTTAGAGCTCCCAACACTTTCCATGCTAGATACATCATAGGCAGTTCCCAAACAGAAAATGAAGTTTATTCCTTTTTCCACCATTACTTTCACTTTCCATGGCTTGTCCGTAGCACGGGTGCCCTCCATACCAACACTTCCCAATGAATTTATTATTTGACAACATAAGGTAAATTCATTTTTCATTTCGGGACTAGGCATCCCTAATACCTTTGCCGTGCTCTCGTGCAATGACAAGTGAATAAACACTCATCGTGAGAATAACACATCTAGCATGGAAAATATTGGCCACCCCTCACCGCCTCGCGAGCGGTAGAGCACACAAAAGAGAAATTTATTTTGAAAATTAGAGATGGCACATGCAAATTTTCTTAGAACGGCATGGAAATACCGCATATAGGTAGGTATGGTGGACTCATATGGCAAAACTGGTTTAAAGGGTTTTGGATGCACAAGTAGTGATCATACTTAGTGCAAAATGAAGGCTAGCAAAAAGATTGAGAAGCGACCAACCAAAAAGCGAAAAATCTCGTACCCAAGCATTAAGCATAAGTAACACCGAATAATGCACCATAAGTAGGATATAAATTTCATTGCATAACTATTGGCTTTCGCGCTTGCATAGGGAATCACAACCTTAACATCAATATTCTTACTAAAGCACAATTACTCATCAGCATGACTCACATATCACATCGTCATATCTCAAAACCATTATTAATAATCAAGTTTATTTTGTCCAATGATCTTCATGAAAGTTTTTTTTATATCCTCCTTGGATATCTATCACTTTGGAACTATTTTCATATGTTGCTTTTGATAAGCTAAAACAAATATAAGTGAAGAACATGAGCATAAATTTTCTTTCTCTCAAAATAATCTAAGTGAAGCAATAGAGAATTTCTTAAAAAAATTACTAACTCCCAAATAAATCTAAGTGAAGCATGGGATCATTTCTTCAAAAATAACAAAGCACATCGTGCTCAAAGAAGAATTAGGTGAAGCACTAGAGCAAATCCATGGCTCCAAAAATTTAAGTGAAGCATAGGAGCAAGCATAGCATAATTTTTGGCTCTCTCAAAAAGGTGTGTTCAGCAAGGATTCAAGACTTAAAACACAAGGCAAAACAAGAAAAGACTCATATCATACAAGATGCTCCAAGCAAAACTCATAATATGTGACGAATAAAAATACAGCTTCAAGTAAAATAACGATGGTTGTTAGAAGAAAGCGGGGATGCCACTCGGGGGCATCCCCAAGCTTAGTTGCTTCATACTTCTTGAATATTCTCTTGGGGTGCGTCGGGCATCCCCAAGCTTAGCCTTTTGCTAATCCTTATTCCTTCATCCATCGTAAGATCACCCAAAACTTGAAAACTTCAATCACACAAAACTCAACAAAACCTTCATGAGATCCGTTAGTATAAGAAAGCAAACCACCACTATAAGTATTGTTGCAAACCTATTGATATTTTATTTTTGCATTATATCTACTGTATTCCAACTTTTATATGGAAAAAACTCATCAAAGAAAACCATAGAATCATCAAAACAAGCTCACAAGGCAAAGAAAACAGAATATATCAAAAACAGAACAGTCTGTAGCAATCTGACTATTTCGAATACTTCTGTAACTCCAAAAATTCTGAAAAAATTAGGTTAACGGAGAAATTTGTTTGCTATTCTTCTTCAAAAATAATAAACTCAAAAGCACTCTTTTGTTAAAAATGAAAAATAATTTCGTCAGCGCAAAAGTTTCTGTTTTTCTGCAAGATCAAATCAACTCACACCTAAATCATCCCAAAGGCCTTGCTTGGCACAAACACTAATTTAAACCACAAAAACACATATAACCAGAGGTATAATTGTGTAATTTATTGAAAACAACAAGACAACAAAAAAGCAAAAAGATACAAGTTGGGTTGCCTCCCAACGAGTGCTATCGTTTTATGCCCCTAGCTAGGCATAACGCGTAGGATCTAAGTTTTGTCATCTTTGGTTCTAGATCCGTATGATGCCCTCATGATTGATTCATATGGAGGCCTAGTTCTTGTTATAGGGAAGTTTTCCATACTCTTCATTAGTGGAAATTGAAATTTAATATTGCCTTCTTTCATATCAATCACGGCACCAATAGTACATAAAAATGGTCTACCAAGAATAATTGGACAAGACGTATTGCAATCAATATCAAGAACAATAAAATCTATGGGCACATAATTTCTATTTGCAAGAATAAGAACATCATTAATTCTTCCCATAGGCATTTTAATAGTAGAATCCGCCAAGTGCAAATTCAAAGAACATTCTTCAATATTGGTAAGACCAAGCACATCACATAAAGATTTCGGAATTGTAGAAACACTAGCACCCAAGTCACATAAAGCAAAACATTCATAATTTTTAATGTTGACTTTGATAGTAGGTTCCCACTCATCATGCAATTTTCTAGGAATTGTAACTTCTAATTCCAACTTTTCTTCAAAAGCTTTCATCATAGCATCAACAATATGTTTAGTAAAAGCTTTATTTTGTTCATAAGCATGGGGTGAATTTATCGTGGATTGCAACAAAGAAATACAATCAACCAAAGAGCAACTATCATAATTAAAGTCTTTGTAATCCAAAATAGTAGGCACATCACTAGTTAAAGTCTTTACCTCTTCAAACCCACTTTTATCAATTTTCTCAACAAGATTTTCACCCTCCGAATCATAGGGACGTCTTCTAACTAAAGTTGACTCTTCTCCAGTCCCTTCATCAATAAACAAAGAATCAATAGAAGAAACACCATTCATTTTAAGATCATCATTTTTATTTTCTAACAAGAATGGTTTGGTAGCCATTTGATTTACTAAAGTAGCTTGTGCATCAGATATTTTTCCCAACAAACTTTCAGCAAAAGCATACTTAGATTGAAGATTGCAAACTTCTCTACTAATATCATCAAGTTGTTTCGTTATAGCTTCTAACACAATGGAGTGTTCCTTAAGTTCTTCAGTAAAATATTTATTATGCTCAAATTGTGTAGTGATATATTCCTTAGTAATTTTATGAATTTCAAGCAAAATATTTGGGTAAGGAACATCATAATATTTTCTTTGAGGCATCACGACTACGCAAACAAGATCGCACACGAAAAATAGATCTGACGAGAAAGCGGCGAACGAAAAAGACTGCGAATAAAATGGCAATTTTTTGTGAAGTGGGGGAGAGGAAAACGAGAGGCAAATGGCAAATGATGTAAATTGTAAGGATATGAGATTTGTGATTAGGAACCTAGTTCATGTTGAAGATCCTCCCCGACAACGGCGCCAGAAATTCCTTTTGATGTCTGCTACAACTACGTCGGTATTTCCCCAAAGAGGAAGGGATGATGCAATATAGCGATGGTAGGTATTTCCCTCAGTGATGAGACCAAGGTTATCGAACCAGTAGGAGAACCTCCTCACACCACGTAAACAACACCTACACACAAATAACAAATACTCGCAACCTGGCGTGTAAAAGGGGTTGTCAATCCCTTTCAGGTACGGTGCCTCAATATAGGCAAATAACATGAGGTAAAAGGGGTAGATATGATAAATAGATCGCGGAACAAATAAATTGCAGCAAGGTATTTTTGTATTTTTGGTTTAATAGATCTGAAAATAAAAACAAAGGAAAATAGATCGCAAAGGCAAATATGATGAAAAGAGACCCGGGGGCCGTAGGTTTCACTAGTGGCTTCTCTCGAGAAAAATAGCAAATGGTGGGAAAACAATTACTATTGGGAAATTGATAGAAATTCAAATAATCATGACGGTATCTAGGCAATGATCATTATATAGGCATCACGTCCAAGATTAGTAGACCGACTCCTGCTTGCATCTACTACTATTACTCCACACATGGACCGCTATCCAGCATGCATCTAGTGTATTAAGTTTATGGAGAAATGGAGTAATGCAATACAAACGATGACATGATGTAAACAAGATCTATTTATGTAGAAATAGACCCCATCTTGTTATCCTTAATAGAAACGATACATACATGTCGTTTCCCTTTCTGTCACTGGGATCAAGCACCGTAAGATCGAACCCATCACAAAGCACCTCTTCCCATTGCAAGATAAATAGATCAAGTTGGCCAAATAAAACCCAAATATCGGAGAAGAAATACGAGGCTATAATAAATCATGCATATAAGAGATCAAGAGAAGAATCAAATAACTTTCAAGGATAAAAACATAGATCTGATCATAAACTCAAAGTTCATCGGATCCTAGGAAACACACCGCAAAAAGACTTACATCATATGGATCTCCAAGAGATCATTGTATTGATAATCAAGAGAGAGAGAGAGAGAGAGAGAGAGGAAGCCATCTAGTTACTAACTACGGACACGTAGGTCTACAAAGAACTACTCACGCATCATCGGAGAGGCACCAATGGACATGATGAACCTCTCCAAGATGATGTCTAGATTGGATCTTCTGTTTCTGGACTTTGCGGCGGCTGGATTTGATTTTCGTCGACTCCCCTAGGGTTTCTAGAATATTGGGGTATTTATAGAGCAAAGACGATGTGGGAGGCCAACAAGGAGGGCACAAGCCACCGGGGCACGCATGGGCTCCCAAGCGCGCCATGGTGGGTTGTGCTCCCCTCGGAGCTTCCCTTAGGTGCGTTTCTGACCCACTGGATGTCTTCTGGCCCAAAAAAATCCACAAAAAGTTTCGCTGCGTTTGGACTCCGTTTGGCATTGATTTCCTGCGATGTAAAAAACATGCAGAAAACAGCAACTGACACTAGGCACTATGTCAATAGGTTAGTACTAAAAATGATATAGAATGACTATAAAATGATTGTAAAACATCCAAGAATGATAATATAGCAGCATGAAACAATCAATAATTATAGATACCTTGGAGACATATCATCATGCCGTATACCCCTCAACAAAATGGTGTCGTGGAAAGGAAGAACCAGACTCTCATTGAGATGGCTAGGACCATGCTTGACGAGTATAAGTCTCCATACGAGCTTTGGGCCAAAGCCATCAACTCTGCGTGTCATGCTTCAAACCGGCTTTATCTTCGCAAGCTCAAGAACAAGACCCCATATGAACTCCTAATCGGGAGAAAGCCTAACGTCAAATACTTCCGAGTATTCGGTTGTAAGTGTTTCATTCGAAACAAGAAATCCCGGTTAGCTAAGTTTGAGCCTAAAACTTATGAGGGGGTATTTGTTGGATATGCATCAAACTCTCATGCTTACCGAGTTCTCAATAAATCCACCGGATGCATTGAGGAAATGGTGAATGTGGAGTTTGATGAAGATAATGGCTCCCGTGTGGAGAAAATTCTTCCTAGTGTTGTAGGTGATGAGGCTCCTTCACAAGCTATAAGGAAGATGGGGATAGACCACCTTATTCCACAAGAAACACCCCAAGTCCAAGTAGAAGAAGAAGGAGTAAGAGCCCCTCTTGTGGAGTCTCCACAAGGGAAGTCATCACCGGCACCACTTTTACAAGATGCTACAGGAGATCATGAACCTATCCAAGAACAAGATCAAGTCCCTCTTATTCCTGAGCAAGATCAAGGGCAAGCTCATTAAAATGGTGAAGAACCAATTATAGAAGCTCGAGATCAAGCTCATGTTCGTGATCAAGATCAAGATCAACTCCAACCGCAAGTTTCTTCATCATCATCACTTCCCAATGAACAAGAACTTGTGGTTGCGAAGAAAAGGGTGTCTCCAAGGCTAAAACAATCTCAAGAACAAGCTTCTTCATCAAGTCCAAAACCAAGTGAAGAAGAGCTTGCAATTAAAGAGCAAAAAGTGGCCGCCAAATTAAAGCATCTTCAACATCACACCGAAAACATCTATGGAAGCATCAAAAAGGGGGGTAACTACTCGTAGACGTTTGGCAAACTTTTGTGAACATCACTCATTTGTCTCTTGTGTTGAGCCACTTAAGTTGAAGATGCACTTGACGATACGGATTGGATAGAAGCCATGCATGAGGAACTCAACAACTTCACCCACAAAAAAATATGGACCCTTGTAGAAAGACTCGAAGAGCATCATAATGTCATTGGAACAAAGTGGATCTTCAAGAACAAACAAGATGAACATGGAGAAGTAATAAGGAAAAAGGCAAGGTTAGTGGCACAAGGTTTCACCCAAGTTGAAGGTTTGGACTTCAGTGAAACTTTTCCCCCTTTGCCCGTCTTGAATCCATTCACATCTTTCTTGCATATGCCTCTCATCATGATTTCAAATTATATCAAATGGATGTGAAGAGTGCATTTCTTAATGGTCCTCTTAAGGAGTTGGTGTATGTTAATCAAACTCCCGGTTTAGAAGACCCCGATCACCCCTCTCACATTTGTGAACTCCATAAGGCACTCTATGGACTTAAACAAGCACCACGTGCTTGGTATGATCACCTTACGACGTTCCTAAGCGAGAAGAGGTTCTGGGTTGGGGTAATAGATTCCACCCCATTCACAAAGAGGGTAAAAGGAGAACTATTTGTATGCCAAATATATGTTGATGACATTATCTTTGGTTCCCTAACCATGCTATTAACGTTGAGTTTGAGAATCTTATGACTAAGGAATTTGCTATGAGCATGATGGGAGAGTTGAAGTTCTTCCTCGGTTTTCAAGTAAAGCAATTGAGAGGAGGAACCTTCGCCAACCAATCTCTTTACATTCAAGACATGATCAAGATGTTCAAAATGCAAGATGTTAAGCCCATGAAGACACCCATGCGCACAAATGGCCAACTTCATCTTGATCACAATGGTAAAGAAGTGGTTCAAAAGGTATATTGCTCCATGACCGGTTCCTTGCTTTACCTTTGTGCATCTAGGCCGGATATCATGTTGAGTGTGCGTATGTGTGCAAGATTTCAATCTGCTCCTAAGGAGAGCCACTATTCGATAGTGAAAAGAATCCTTTGAAATTTTGTTCATACCCCAAACTTGGGCCTTTGGTATCCCAAAGGATCATCTTTCAAGTTAATGGGATACTCGGACTCGGATTGGGCCGGAGATAAGGTTGACCACAAGTCCACTTCCGGTTCATGTCAATTCCTAGGGAGGTCTTTGGTAAGTTGGTCTTCAAAGATGCAAAACTGTATATCTCTCTCAACCGCCGAAGCCGAGTATATTGCCGGTGGAAGTTATTGTGCTCAGTTATTGTAGATGAGGCAAACTTTGATGGATTATGGTGTCAAATGTGACAAAGTGCCTCTTTTGTGCGGCAATGAAAGTGCAATCAAGATCGCCGAGAATCCATTGCAACACAGCAGGACTAAGCATATTGAGATTCATCATCATTTCATTCGGGATCATGTGGCCAAGGGAGACATTGATCTATTCCATGTCAACACCGAGAAGCAACTAGCAGATATTTTTACCAAGCCACTTGATGAAGCAAGATTTCGCGAGTTAAGGCATGAGCTAAACATCGTGGATATAAGTAACTTGGATTGGAACTCTTACTCATGCACACATACTCATATAATATCTTGCTTATATGTAGGCACATGTCTTGGGGGAGCTAGCTCAACTCATGAGTTACCTCATCCTAGGAGTGCATAAATTGAACAAAATCTTTCACATTAGCCACCTTTAGGTGGCACTTGTGCTTCAAAGACGAGTATTGGTCTTGGGCCCAAGGTTCATATCTTCGCGGTGCCATACCAAACAAACTCAAACATGGTGGCTTCGGCCACCGTCCCCCTAGGGTCTTTGTTCGTTTTTCTTATGTGTGGTGTTTTTGGCCTTCTCCTCTTGTTTGTGTTTTGGTTGTGGTGTTGTGTGTCAATCTTCTTTTCTAGTACAAGTGCTCCATATATTCCCTTCTAGAAAGGATTTCTCTCACGACGTATTCAGAAACATAAACTGAAATGCTCCTTAAAGGCTTGGTAAGAGTCTTCACTCAGCCATGCCTTCAAGAGATATCCTTGGTTGAAAGTTCCTGAGTACCCGTGTGCACGGGCTTGTACCATGCGCACGGGGCCCCGTGTCCACGAGCTCCGTACCATGCGCATGGGACCCCTGTGTGCACGGGACTCACTTA